>NC_142873.1:90165075-90468106 GCF_051225735.1 Oryctolagus cuniculus
TAGAACATTCCTAAATTTTCCCAAGGCAGATGAACAGAGGGTGATACATTAACTAATTAAGCTCTGTTTCTGACTCTGAGACCCCTTGCGGATGAATAAATTACTCTAAATATGAAGAAAGGCTCACTATTTAGAATGACGGTGTAAGCAATATAAAAATGTTTAAAATGAGATCTTTTCATATCAGTGTCACTAGCATTCTCCTACTCAAATTACATCTTCACAAATCACCTCCCAAAATGCAAATGCATTATGTACCTTAATGCATTAAATAATTCATAATTATATTAGCTAATGGATTGGGTTGTTTTTTAACTTAATACAAATTATCCTTCAATACTGCCATGTCAATTATATCAAGTTATAAGGTCAAATATAAATATCATCATATGTGGATTCACATCTTTTAAAATAATTTTCAGAATCCCAAGGTCAATAAATTTAATAGGTGCTTACCGTGTATTTTGTCTTATCAATGCCTATGAGGAAAATAAACTCAGCAATGAAAAGATTGATACAAAGGTTCTTGTGGATGGTATTGCGGTCACTTTGTAGACCACGGAAGAAACAGAAGGTAAAGATGCAGATAGCCAGGCAAACGAGGGAAATTACAATTCCCACCCAGGTGATGACTGTAAGAAGTAATTCATGAACTCCATCTTTATACTGAAAGTAAAAAGACACAAAAACCGTGAGTATTTTTGTATGACATCAGCTAGAGGAAAAATGGCTCCCACATGTATACTGAACTACCTGAAGAATAACTTTTGTATGCATTCAAATGGGGCTCATTACTAAAAAGAAATTTTGGTCATGCAAGAGTTCAGTATTACCTTAATTTAAATAATGACTTTTGAAAGAGGAAGATTTTTAGAAAATAATACAACAGCCCAATTATTTCAAAATAATGACTGAAATAATTACCTACATTCACACATAGAAAATATTTACAAGATAGAATAAAGAATACTTAGGTATGATTTAAAATAATTGGCATTTTAATATTCTCCAAGCTAGCATACAAGCCTTGTTTTAAGATTCTATTTTCTCCTTGGCTTTCTATATGTTATATACTGACAGCTGAGTTAACAATAGATCTGAGGGTTAACATGGCACATTTTGTGTTATTTTTATCTTCTGGCAATGATTCTCTTAATCTAAGAGGAAATTATGACACTTGAGAAGCCAATCTGATTTCTCAGAATCTGCAACTCTGTACAATGTGTGAAGTGGTTAGGAAACCTAAAAGCAAAAGTTGTAAAAAAAAATTTGTGTTGGGACGGCCATGCCTTCTGTGCCTTTTGTATGACCTATTGCTTGTCACTGTGTAAATCCCTGGTAGGTAGCCTCTGCTAAACACCTGCCCAAAGAAGAAACACTTCGAGCAAGTCTATTAAGTGGTATCAGAGCACGTGACTTTGAGGTCACAATAATACACGGCCATGACTTCTTAAAACACAGGGACAGCGTAGAAACCAACAGAAACCCCATGTTAATTTTTTGGCTTTTTAGTCACGATAAGCACCCAAAGTCGGGACTATCACACAAGCTGTTTTGAATCTCTGAGGTTTTTCTCTGCTACTAATTAGCAGTGCAAATACTTACTGCAATTTCCCTGTGGGCCATGAGAATTGCAAAATTGGTTAGGTGGCTGCATGCACACGTTGTGCGAGTTTTATTAGTGTCAACCAGCTTGCAGCCCTGAGTAGACCAATATCCCATCATAGTTCTTTCTGAGTAGTTCCAGAAGGAGCAGTTTGCATTGAAATAATTGTCAGGCTGGGAAATAAAATGACAAGATAAAATTAGGATTTTACACTTTAAGATGGCAATAGCAATTGTTTAATATGTGTAAAAGGTAATTTAGATTAAACTTTGCATGTTTCGGACTATAAAGTTTTTCATCAGCAAAATTGTGGTCTATGTTATACAAGGCAGATATCTAGCTTAAAAGGGGCTTTATAGTCCGAAACACTCTAAAGTGTACTCTGAATTACTAAAGACCCATTTTACACAATTACAATTTCCATCTTATGATTTTACATACCAATGGTACATTAGAAATCTTTTTTTTCCCTTTCTTGCAAAACTACAGCTATGAATTTGTTCTGAGAAAATTCTAAGGATCAGGTGTCTTATTTGCAATATTGGGACCATTGCTGGTAAATGAAAATCTGAATCATGGAGTTAGCACCTCAACGCTCTGTAACAGCAGATCAACTGAAGCAGGTATGAGGATCATGACTGCATAAATTTATTTTTCTTTGCCAGTTCTGGCAATCTACTCAGTTACCTGTGGGTACTTATCCCCTCTTACTTTAACGGCCAAAAACTCTGCAATGTTCCAACAGTGCCACTGGTAGTTATTTAAGTACCCATTTGCAATGTAAGGCACAGCCGAGGAATCCCATCTCCTCAATCCTCTGTTTTTTACACAACATTACTTAGCAACAGTTGTATCAAATATGATCCGTAAATCTACATTTTAAAAAGTGATTTGCACAGTAAACCAGAAGAGTCTGAAGAGTTAATACTCAGCTGGTAAGAGTTAATTTTCATTCAAAAACAAATTAGAGTCATTTACATTTTCCTGTTGATTACTGAATTAGCTTTCATTAAGAATACACTTAAGTTCTAATAATCACTGAACCAGGCTCATTTAATTTTATGTTCACAGACTTAAATAAACTTGTGTTTCTGACCTAGCGCAACATTTAAAATTCAAATGAAAAGGTCTTTTCTTTCCTCTTCCCATCTCCCCACCCCCAGCACGTCAGTTTGGCTTTCCGTCCTCTCTGGTTTGTAACCTTCCACTACTTCATTAGCATACATTAACTTACATCAATGTGTGGCAGGGTAAAAAGCACAGGATCGGTCAGGTATACTCGGCTGGACTCCTTATTGATCGAAACTGAAATGACGTGAGAATTCACTGCAATGGTGCTATTTCGGCCAATAAAGTCAGCACCCAGTTTTATGGTTGCATTTTCTGTACTCAGGAACTGCCCCAGACTCCGATAAATGATGAACACCAACTTTGCAAGCCCTAGGAAGTTAAAATAGTCATACGAATTATAAGAAATATGCTTATAAATAAGATATATAAAAATAATGAAATAAAAAGTCCTATGGAATCTTCATTCAGTTAAATTTAATGGGAAAACGTAAGGTACTATTTTAAATTAGCTTTAAATGTTAAGCTGTTTTTGTTACTCTAGAAGTCAAACAATCAGCATTTCAGAATTAACAGATTTAGCAATAACAGCCGAAATTCTTCAGTCTTCAAAAGACTGTTCCATCTTACCGTTCCTGCTGTTCTGTTTGACAGTGTTTGCAGAGAGCTGAATTGAGCTGCCTGCACCTTTGATGCCCAGAGGAAATTTAAAGTCTTGGACCTGTCCTTCAGTGCTGAGTACTGCAACTTCCAGAACTGGAGGAGACAAAGGGGAAAGGAGGAGGAAGAAATAGAAGCCTTGTTTAAAGCAAGAAGCAAAAGGGCAGTAGTAATCACTTACAAAACTTAGGGTGCTTTTTCACAAAATCATAAACAAAAATCTAAATTATCCCAAAGTGTCTTAACCTTGATTTTGCTTAAAAATGTTATAGAATAATATTAATATTTTCTTCATTTTTTTCATCCTGAACTAATTCCAAAGGTTTACATTTATGAGTATGAACACTGTTTAGATTCATTCCCTGTAATTTTCAAGGTTCCATTTAAATTATGAAATTAAACATAAATGTTCAAAATGATGTTTTCTGGTCTTTTAATGTTAAGTAACATTTCAGTGACCATGACTTGACAATGGTAAAAATAAGCATAAATATGAACACTCTTAACAGACACATTACATCTATTTCTCCAGATAATACATTTTAATATTTAAAATTATATAAATTGGGTTTACCATAACAGATTTTTTCTGATTTCTGGTTTTTTTTTTTTTTTTGATAGGCAGAGTGGACAGTGAGAGAGAGAGACAGAGAGAAAGGTCTTCCTTTGCCGTTGGTTCACCCTCAAATGGCCACCGCGGCCAGTGCGCTGCGGCTGGCGCACCGCGCTGATCCGATGGCAGGAGCCAGGTACTTCTCCTGGTCTCCCATGGGGTGCAGGGCCCGAGCACTTGGGCCATCCTCCACTGCACTCCCGGGCCACAGCAGAGAGCTAGCCTGGAAGAGGGGCAACCGGGACAGAATCCAGTGCCCCAACCGGGACTAGAACCCAGGGTGCCGGCGCCGCAAGGCGGAGGATTAGCCTAGTGAGCCGCAGCGCCAGTTTCTGATTTCTAAAAGTAGTAAGATCAGCACAGCACATTCATGAAAAAATGTCATACTAAATTAAACACTTCCCATTAATTCTCACTAGTAACCACCAATCTCACAAACTCAAAGTAGGCAAAATAAGGCCTCAAATCCAAACCTGGTCTGCTATTTGTTTTTATGATAAGGTTTCACTGGAAGCCAGTCATGCTTATTCATTTACATGTTGTGTGACGCATGACTGTGTGAATGCTCCAATGTAATTATTCGCCTAAAACATATTCTGAGTGGTTATAGAAAAAGTCTGTCAACCACTAAAGCCTAATTCACAGTTCAAAAATTTAAATCAGAAAATAAACTAAAAAAACATTGCAAGAAAAGTAAGACAGTAAGACTGAGAACATTCACCTGATCAACAAGTGCAAAGTTCAAAATTGCTTTGGAAACGGTATTAATAATAATATGTAAAACATAGTGTTTGCTATTTACTGTAATTACAAAAATTATAGTATTATATAGAAATGTTCATTTAAAATGAATGGAAAAGTATTGCTTCTACCAAAGTTAACTGTATCACATGAGTATTTACAATATGCCATTTTACGATTCTGAGAATTCCGTGAAAAGCTCATTAATTTCAAACATTTGAATGTAAAAGGTAACACACTTAGTAATAATTCAAAAGACATAGTCCATATATATTTCTGAATTACACATTCAGCAACATAGATTGTTGTAGTTATTTCTGCATCTAACACATATGCAGACACAAACATACAAAGCACTCACTCTCTTTCTTTGTACAAAAAATAGGCTCACTGACTCTTTGTAACTCTTGTATATTATTTTTACCTTATACAATTTTGTGTTGGAAAATATAAATGTATAGATATACATACACATTTACATATATTTAGCTATAAATATGAAAATGTAACTTTAAGAGATTTTCACATGCAATTAGACCACATGTCAGTTCCCGGAGTAAGAAGAATGGTGAGACTCATAATTTCTTGGGTTGATTCACACCTGGAAAGACTAAGTAGGCAAGTACAGAGGTAGATGATCTTTCCTCATATCAGATTTCATATTTGGTCATTATTCTTTCTCCCTTTACAGGTACAGTGACAAAAAATATTTAATCTATAACTGTCTCTTCCTCACACTGAAAGGGGCTATCAATTATTAATTATTCTTGAAATGACAGAAGACAGGGAAAAGTAAGATTCTTTGAGTGGATAATTACCCACAGGTAACTAAGTAAAAATTTAAAATCTCAACAGTTTCTGAGCATAAAAAAAAAATCAAGTGGTAATTAAATACATACTGAATTTTAAGCACAATTTCTATTTTTTGTTTCAGAAAGTAGAAGAATAATATACCCCTACTCATACGATAAGACTTGTGTAATGCATATCACAGCACACAGGAAAGAAATTGCAGGATATTCATTAAAATTATGCAGAAAACCTTCAATAAAAATATATACAAACATGCATTCCTGAATGAATTAAGCTTAATTCAAAAAGGCATTCAAAATTAAGCATCAGTAAATGTATTAATACTAATTCACCAGATTATGTTACCAAAAATTAACAGAAGGCATTAAATAAATTTCAACATTAAACAAAAAAATCTTCATAAAATAACAGAAATAAAAGGAAAATTCCAAACCAAATGAAAATTTTGTTTCTAGATAAAGGTTTTCTAACCATAATGATTAAGACCTTAGAGCCATCCGTTTAAAGTCAGAATGATCCCTTATCAAAGGTTTTATTAAGCACTGGACTATAGAAACTAGTAAATATAATACTTTAAGTAAAAAAAAAATAAGATAGAAAGACTGCAAGAAAAAAACCCAAGCTATTATTTTATTCAGAGTAAACAGAATTAACTGCATAATAATCATGAGGGACTCTATAGAGAACTATCAGCACCACAAATCTAGCAAGGCTGCCAGCACACGAAATCATACACTGAGCAACCATCAAAATATGTTATTTAAAAAGAGATACAACTAATAATGGGACAAAACTAATTTTTACAAAAGTGCAAGCCATCAAGAGGAAAATATCTAACTTTATTACAAGACCTAAGAGCAAATGGAGAATTATACAATGCTCCTATTTGGCAGAGCTCAACAGATCAAACTGGTACTTCTTTCAAAACCAATTTACAAACTCAGTTTGATTCTAATAAAAATTCCCACAAGATTTTTCTGTGCAGGGAACCTGACAAACTGATTTTAAAACTCATGCCCACGAGTCACAGCTAAAAGCCGTAAAGGCAGGCAGTTCTTAAGGAACTGAGGGCTCTACAGATTTTAGAAACAACAAAAGCAGCAAATAACAGAGACTCCTAACATGGACACAAAATTGATATAATGACAGGGATATAATTATAAATCTTGTGACTGAAAAATCATGACAGATATACAATCATTTATAAGTTGGGAAAAGAAATAGATGCACTAAAGTATAAAAAAACTGGTTATTCATGAGAAGAAAATCAAATTAGTTGTTTTCCTCATATCACAACATCATATTTGAAAATAACTTTCAGGTGGATTAAGGACAAAAGTGTAAAAATACAAAGTTTTAACATTTATAAATAAAGTCTAGATTCTTATAAACTCAAAGGAGAGAAAATTTTCTTAATTATGAAGCCAAAGATAAAACATTTCTTTAACAAGATACAAAAAAACAAAACCTGAATAACAGACTGATAAATCTGACTTCATTATTATATAAAATGAAACTTTGGGTATATTATAAATGTATAAATAAATATTTCTAAATTATATAATCCTCAAAAAATTAATGAAAAGAATGCATGGAAGTAGAAAGCAATAGACAAATAGAATAAAAAGTAATAGACAATAACTTCACAGAAGAAAATTTAAGATACGCAATAAGTGCATTAAAAAGAATCAACAGCATCAAGTAATCAGGGGAACTGAAAATTAAAACAATAATGTGATCAATTAGAACCTATTATATGAACAGAAATGATTTCAATAAGAAAGTGTTGGTGATTACAAGTGAGGATGAAAATTGGCACAAAGTAGAGAGCAATACGGCATTATCTGGTGAAGTTGAAGACGGGGATGGTTTGTCACTCAAAAATATCTGTGTGTATGAGTGTATATGCATTGTATTTAGAAAGGCGCAAAAAAGAGCAAAAAAACACAAAAGCTTCCACGGCAGTTCTCCTTACATCAGCAAAAAGTAGAAGCCATAAAATGTCTTTCTGTAGAATAGTTAAATAACTGTGGTATATACTAAGCAAACAAAAGAACTACAAATGTACAATAAGGAAAAACTGTACGCACATTTAAGAGTGTGAAATCAACATTAAAATATGAAAAGCTTTAAATGTATAGATCTATAGAGCAACAAAAATTATTTTATTAAAGCTTATAAAAAATAAGTTAAGGATGATGGTTATGCCCTTCTTGATCTGATCAGAAGGAGGGTACCCAGGGGACTTCCTACATTATTTGTGATTACATTTTCCAGAAAGATTTCAAGTGAACAGGGTGTAAAACCAAAATGTGGCTCAGCTGGGTGATATGCTTCCTGCATGCTTAAATTTTTATATATTTATGTATCTTATTCAATAGTTTTTTCTGAAGGCAAATATAGTTTGCTTCATTGGAGAGCTATCCAGAGCCTATCACATAGTTACTACTGCAGAGGTAGAATTTTAATATATTTCTTTGTTCTTTTATTTTTCAAATTCATCAGAGAGCACTGGCAGCCCTGAGATGAAAGAGCAGGGGCAGTACAGGAGAGCCTCTAGGAAAAGACCTGTGACCTCTGCCAGGTAGGCAGGCACTGCTCCATCAGCCTGGGTCCCAGGGTAAAAGCACACAGAAGAACAGAGTCTGAGAAGAAACAGACACAAAGCCCAGCCTCGGTGGTTATAAGCATGGAGGAGCAGGAAACCTTTGTTGTTGGGAGCTGCCATGACCCAGGGTTTTTTTTGTTACTGCCGTATAAGTAAGCCTAAAGTGATGGATATACTCATGCCAGCTACTAAGCCCATTAGGAAACTAAAGGAAAGGGAATTCTGTAATGGATGCATCAGGCTGATAACATCTAAAACACAACCTTAATATGAGGGTCACAAGGAAAGACAACCAAACATCATGTGTCCTGTGCTAAGATGCAATGATGTTCTTGGAAAAAAAAAAAAAAAAAAAAAAAACACTCAAGCAAGGGGGCCTGATGAAGCCTCTAGACACAAAGCATGGTTAGTGGATGCACTGGAGGTAGAAATACGCCAAATCCAGAAAGTAAGAAACTGTAGAGGACAAATCCTCCACCTCACTTCATTAAGCATCAGGTTTTTAAAAAGATGATGCAGGAAAGAGAGAATTTAATGAAAGATATTCAACAGCCGTATCAATCAGATACATTATATGAACACAGTCAGTCCAGTAATTGAAACAAATTGAGCATTGTGGTTCTTTTTCCTTAAGTGTATGGGACACATGTGGTGTTTTACACAATAATGACTGGTTTGCTTTAAAATAATATGATTTGCTTTAAAATAATAAACGATGAAAGGAATAAAGGAAATAGGATTAGTTAAATGTTGTAACTTCTGCTCTTCTCATGATGCTAAGAAAAAGTCACATACTGAAGAAAAATTCAGAGGATGTGTATGACAGAAGATCCACATTGGGAATGCATAAAAAAATCACTATAACTCATTGATATGATGAAGAATGCAATTAAAAATGGGCAAAAGATACCAACACTACATAAATAGATATATAAATGGCCTGGGGCTGGCGCGGTGGCACAGTGGGTTAAGCCACTGCCTGCAGTGCCAGTATCCCATATCAGAGCTGGTTTGAGTCCTGGATGTTCTACTTGGAATCCAGTTCTCTGGTAATGTGCCTAGGAAAGCAGTGGAAGATGGTCCAAATATCTGTGGGCCCTACACCCACATGGGAGACCTGGATGGAGTTCCAGTCCAGGCTGCTGGCTTTGGCCTGGACCAGCCTGGGCTGTTACGGCCATTTGAGAATTTAATCAGCAGATGTAAAATCTCTTTCTGTTACTCTGCCTTTAAAACAAATAAATAAATCATATGTGTGTGTGTGTGTGTGTGTGTATACATATGGCCAAAAAAAAAAAAAAAAACAGAAAAAAAGTGTTATTTAGCAATCAGTGAAATGCAAAAGGAAGCCCACAATGAAATACCACTACAAACCACAAAACTACCTAAAAATAAAGACTGCCAATACTAAATATTGGTGAGAACATACAGCAGCTGAAGTTTCACACCTTGATGTAGGGAACTCAATATGGTAAAGCAACTGGGGGAAAAAACAGCTACAAAGTAGAATGAATACAGACATCTAAGAAGTGAGTGGACAGACAGACTGAGGTTTGCCCTTCCTTACAATGGAGTCATAGCCAGCAATTCCACTCCCATCTATAAAACTAAATCTCAAAACTATTTCTCTGTATAAAAGAAGCAAGGTCAAAACATACATAGTCTATGATTCCATTCAATTGAATGGTCTCGAAAAAGCAAAACTACAGGGACAGGAAGCATCCAGTGGTTGCTGAGGGTCGGAGGAGACAGACTGCAAAGGAGCAAGTTGGCTCCATCTGAGGGAAGGAGCTGATTGATCATGCTGATGATTATATGGGTGGATGGACACCCAAAGTCATCAGACATTACACTTAAACCCGGTGCTCTGATTATATGGAAGCTGCACCTAAAGGTTGATTTACAATGTTTATTTGATTTTATTTATTTCAAAGGTATTTAGTGTAGGGTATGAGGGGGTAGGGTGAGGAGAGACAAAGAGAGAGAAATCTTCTATCCACTAGCTCATTCCCTGGATGCCCACAATCATCAAGGCTAGGCCAGGCTAAAGCCAGGAACCATGAACTTAATGCAAGTCTCCCACATGGGTGGCAGCAAACCAAGTACCTGGGCACCACCTGCTTCCTTCCAGGGAGCACATTAGCAGGAAGTCTGAATCCCAGAGTAGAGCTAGCACTTAAATCCAGCCACTCTGATATGTGTCTTAACTGCTACAATTTATCTGGCCCTCAAGGTTGATTTTGAAATGCCAAAACCAGACATAATTATAACAGATATAATTATATCATTTTATGGGGTCAGGTATTATAATGGTGCTATGTATTATAATCATGCTATGAAGTTAAACTAAGAAATCACTAAGGAGAAAAATCAAATTGTTTTAATAATTCAAGATAGTGTGGCCATGCCCTAAATTTAGATAAGAGCTTCAAGAGAGAAAGGACATAAAGGAATTATAGGTTATTTCAGTCCTCACATTTGAAAAGAACAATACAAGTACTAGGGAAAAGCTGGTGCTTCCTCAGATCGAAATTACACATAATTTCCCCCCACAAAATTATTTGTGTATTAGAAATAAAAAAGATATAACTGCATTAAATTGAGTTTCATGTTTACAATTCTTGATTAATCAGCATGTAGATGTAGTAAATTCCAGGCATTATTAGAGATGTCAGTAAAACGTATGCTATATTTTACAACAATCTCCATCCTTATTTCTTAATTAAAAAATGAAAAAAAAATCAATAAAATGATTAATTCTTCAAGGTTCTAAGAAACAGGCATTATGAAAATATATACATGGACATTGAATTCTTTGGAGTAGGACTTGAAAAAGGATAAAAATATCTTGGACACGCAGTAACAGTTTGTTCTACATATGTAGGGCTGACAGGAGAACAGTGCTGTCAGCCAGGCTGACCACATCGTTTTCTTGTACACTTTAAAGAGCAGAAGAGGGCATCGTTCGGTTTTCTTTTTTAAATCGCTTTCAGAAGATTTAGAAAAAAAAAATTGAGGTCGCAACAGACCTCTTTGAATACTACAAAGACACTTTAAACGTCCATAGACAATGGAATTGCAAAGCTAAGTTAATTTTGGCGCAAAAATCTTTTGGAAACATATGCGGTTTTTTCACGATACACATTTTTCATTAAAGTTTTAAACACCCTTTGTATTAAGCATGGATTTCAAAATTCTTTGCACCAAGATACACCCCTCGTGTAATTGGTATTTTCCCCCTGTACACACACAATTTCCGTGAGTCTTTCTCTAGGATGACCATGTCCACATGCTTCTACCTCCACAGGTGTGTCAGTGGAACACCTGAAAGGTACTAGTTCACGTGTGTCTTCGGAGTCTTAATACACCAGCCAGTAAAAGGCTTCAGACTGAAAAGGGGAAGCTTTATTCATCTTGTATCACGAAGACTATGGCGAAATGCATTTTCCTCCTAACTAGGTATCGCAGATCATGGCAGACCAAAATATTTTGACTTCATTTAATTTGAAGCTACTGAGTGCTCTATCATTGCCAAGCCTCAGTGTAAATAAGAACACATGATTTTAATAATATTTCCTATCTTTTAAAAAACTGATTTACTTAAAATAAGAGTTTTTAATTTAAATCCAGGTGTTAATAATTTGATTTATGCCTATTTCCTTTATGCATGCTTTTTTGCATTTTTAATAATAATAATAAACCCATGACACAGGCAGAAACAAATAGGCATAAGATGGCATCCCAGACAGTAAACTTCATTTAATATCTGCTGTCCTAATGAGGTTAGAGCTGTTTTTGGTGTAGGAGTAGTCTGTGTCCCTTTAGAACTTTTTTACATATTATGAATGTGGAAAATTTTACTTAACTATCTGAATTCAACCACAGAGAATAATCAACAATTCTAAGCTGATCAAGCCTAAATTAGTACTATTTACTCTACATAGTGTACTTCAAATATCTTCAAAAGTAAATTCCTATCCCCTAGTAACTGCATTTCAGTTCTACAGCTTGCTTCAGAACTCTCTGCAGCTATTTTGCTATTCCACGAAACATGAACATTCTGTATTATGAGATGTAGTTCACAGATCACATTTCTACCTGAAGACAGCTGTGCTGAAACTGTTGGCTCAAGTTCTGTGAACTAAAATATTTGACTGCGAGAACATACTGCAAAAAGTAATTTAAATTCATCAGGAACATACTATATAAAATGGAAAGCATTTTACATAGTCTCATAGTAAGCACTTTCATTACTTAAGCAATCCATATTCCAGTATTTAAGCACTCTTACACTTCTTTCTTTAATGATTTTTCAATTAGAAAAGAAAAATACACATAAAACCAAATCTTACAGAGTTGAGTTTGAGTTTTGCATTTTGTATTAAGTATGATCAATAATTTCTCTTGCTAACAGACAAAAAATAATCTCATAAAATAAAGGTTTAGCGCTAGTAAATAAGAGATTCAGAATTGGAAACATCATTCTTTTAAACGTCTATCTGCTAAATTAAAATTAAACCTTGCAACAGATTTCACTTACCAATATTTTCTGTTGGCATTGAGACCCTTGTGGGTTCTAAGAGGTTGTCAGCTAGAACAAAAGCTCCTTCCTCCAGTGTATCGAGTAACATTGTTGCAGTGTGTGCTTGTTCAGAAGAATTCATATGTTTCCAAGATTCCAAAGCTTCAGGTCTCAGAAGGTTGTCCACTGTGTCAACAATTGCCTGCATCCATTAGGAAACCATCATTAGTTCTGATTGCTTCTAGAAGCAAGGTGATTTTCAGTCACTGACTTGTGATAATAGTAATAATCTGCTTGTCATGATGATTTCCCTTTTATTTTAGGATGGACAACATATAGCTGGTCAACTCAAAATATAGTTGACCATTTCTTTCAAAACAGGAGTAACTAAAGATTAGCAGACTACTATCTGACACTAAAGAGTATGTGTAGAAAAGTGGCTGCTTCCTGTTGATCTAATCACACCTCCATTATTGAAGAGAAATATTACAACCAATGTCAGTACTTGATCTCAGGCATGATTCTTACATGTGTTGATAACTATTAAAGTCATCCTATTTGGACTGAATGTTTTAAATAAAAATCACTGATGTCTCTGGAGTCAACGACTTGGAAAACTAAATCAGATTGTTTATGGAGACAGGGAGAATCTGAACTAAAACTGGTAACCTAAACTGTGCTTTATATACATTATCTACTTATTATCATTTTTTAAAAAATGAAAGTGGTTTGAAAATTTTAACATTATCTGTGAACATTTTCACTCTTCCAATTCCTTGTGCAGCTATGAAACACTTGAGAATACACTTTAATAAACAACAGTGCTCTTCACAGTAGTCAAGAAAGCAAACAAAATATTCAAAGCCTTTACTGATAGCTTAATGAAAACAGAAAAACAAAAGTCTTCATAAACATACAAGTTGTAAGTAGTCATGTTTAATTCATTATCATGCAAAATGACAATAAATTTTAAAAAGTCAGTTAAGCAACTGAAGGCAGGCTCTTAGGCTGGTATTTACTGTAGTTATGCACGGACTATGCCTTCCACAGCTGAAATCACTACATTTATTTACTCTGTTCCATTTACCTAGTCATAATGTGTCATTAAGCTCATATAGAAACTCTTTTGATCTGCTAGGAATCACTGAGGAAAAACAACATACAGTGTACAAAGGACAACATTAAAAATTGCTAGTTTGAGATACTATATTGAAATGAGCAGGGGGCAAAGTTGTTTGAGACCACTGTCAGAGTAAGATTAATTAGCTTAATCCATCTTAATATCCTCGTTCTGTCTGCCTTGTGAGCCACCACGACCTTCCTGGCAGGTGGAAGATACTTGCAAGTGGCGTTAAAGGCTTGCCTCTCTCTCTAATGGGAGATAGAATAGTCAAAATGCTCACGCTGATACTGCCGCAGCCATTAACTAGAGTGGAACAGAAATTGGTCTGCTGAGGCTAGATTCATTAGTCACCAAGAAATACAGGCTGGAGCCTCTAATCTAAGTTACAAATGAATCCTCTGTCACAAAGTGGGAACTGGCTTCATTTGCATAGTGTAAGTCAGCTTCTGATTTGTAATTTAAGGAGTTTTATTAGTCTTATCTGAACAGAGAAGCTCATTTGAGACATACTGAAAATGACACTGGTCAGAAATTAAGGTCATACTGAAATTTACTCCATATACACATAACTCGCTGATAGTATGCTTTTATTAATTTGAAACACTCCTTATTTATTACCATTTGTACTTTACTAGTGGGATCAAAATGATCATTAGCCTCATCATATTCCTGAAGTAGTCTCTTCCTGCCAGAGAAAAGCAAGCTATTCTTTTCCCACTGAGGTACGTGTCCTGGGCAACATACCAATTATTACATTTTCTACATTAACTCGTATCTTAGAGGTGAACTGAACATTCCCGTTTGAAAAATTCTATAGACTTCAGCAGTTATTTCTTTGCCCCCATTAAACAGACTAAAAAGCACTTTCAGAACATTGCTATACCTAAAATAAGTCTTGTCCACTGCCTTTGCCTACAGCAGGTCCAACAAAGTCTACAACTAACTAGTGAGATGCCATTCTTTTTGTCTAGACCTTGCCAACAGAAATTCGTGGAGTTATGGTTTTTTAATAACCTGTGTAAGAAAACTACAAAAGGTCATCTGTAGTCAAAGTATATGGATTAGTTTTTCAAGGTTTGACTTACCATGGTTATGGTTTATAAACATGGTTATAGAAAATAACTATCCTCCCAAAAGGAAGTTGTGGAATTCATAGAACAAAACAAAATGCAATTTGGTATTAGTATTCTGATCTATCACACAGAACTAGCATGGCATGGCATAGCATGGCGTAAGTCCACTGTTAGCCTTAGCATATTTCCTACTGCTTGCATAGACAAGGCAGAAAAACTGGCTAGAGTACAGAAGGATTCTGAGCCAAACAATGGCTCTGTGCTCCTATTAGCCTCATAAAACCATACGTAATATACACTGAAATCACTGTCCCATTTTTCATATTTCATTTCTAGTAACCCAACACCATATCATCCTGATTCTAGAAATAACTCCTAAAGTTTTCAGGACAAAGCCTATTTAAGAATACATCACAAAGATAAGAAAGCAGTGACTTTTTCATGCACATACATTATGACTATACAGTCTTTGATATGATAAACTGCCAAGAAAATATCATAGCTGCTTTACTCAGGTTATATTTTAATCCACAGAGATGACAACAGAAAACATATGATTTCTTTCCAATCAGAGAATATCTCATTAAAATTCGTGTACTTTTGGATGAATGGAAAAACAGCAAAAATTATTAAAATAAATTATTTGCTTATTCTGAGAGTAATATACCTGTGAAAAGCCAACATTTGTACAGCTGCTATGGGGCACATTATATAATTATCAAAGACTGAAATACATTGGATCATGCAGCAAGATGATAAAGCGTGGCAGGTAGCTGAAGAAGGGAGAAAGCAGGGTGACAGCACAGGAGAGATACCTTAAGGTAAGCCCTGCATGTCTTCTCTCGTTTTTGGAGCTTTTAAGTAAAAGAAAAGAAAATCAGAGGTTAGATTTTATCTGTTGAAAATGAGGAAAGAAGAAATCCTCAGAAATTAAAATCCAAAATATGTTGACAAAAAAGGGATAAAATTTTTACCGTGGTTAAAAAAAAAGCCCACGTTTTAATCCTATGGAACCACTTGAGCCACAGATTTTGAGTTTAAATATACACACTTACAGGGTAGTACAAAAACTATCAAATTTTTGCTATAGTAGGAAAAATTAATAGCTCTGATAAAACACAGTCCTGCAGAGGGAATCTTGGTTCTCCCAAAAGCTGCCATTGAAGAGAGTATTTCAGTGACTTAATATTCCCATATGAGTCACTATTTTGCTGCAACCATAAGAGTTGCATGTATTAGCATACAAAACATATCAATTCTATAAAATCTTTCCAAGTGTATATGATGCATTCTAAAAGCAGAGAACTGACCATAACCAGAGGAATGGAATTTTCCACCAGCTACAATCTCTCCTGGGTAATTAACATCATTTTCACTTTTTTTGTTGGGGTGGGGATGGAGGGAGATGTTGTTCTTTTCTCAATCACAATTCTTCCTGGGGAAATGACTGACATTGGAAGTTTTGTTTCTAAGTTTATGTCCAGGGGGCCAGTGTTTGGCAGCCAACTGCTAGAAAAATCAAGAGCCACCATACAAAATGACAATTGTAAAGGACAGAAGAGTTCTTCCCACCTTGTTATAACTCCGTCCAGCTGAATCCTTCTCACTAGGTTTCAGTTCCTGCAGCTGTGCATCAAGGATGTCCACCAACTGCTCCATCAATCTCACTGAAGAACTCACGTCTCCAGCAAACACGGGCCCTTTGGTATGCTTAGCCAGTTCATTAGCAAGACTAGCAGCATTTTCTCCACTTCTGATCTGAAATGACAATTTTTATTATCTCAGTAAGAATCCTTGTTCTGCTTAAGGCTTCTAGTTCTCCTTGAGTACCTCTGTTGTGGTGAAAAAAATATTTGTGAGTATGTTGAAATCTGCAACTAATTGAGACCAATAACTTTCTCTTCATCTCAGAAGATTAAAGACTCTCAGATCCACAACACACAAAAGAATTCTTAACCAGACACTTAAAAGAAACAAAAAAAACATAAATCCTTAAAAAATTTTTTTCAGCCAGCTCTCATTTCCCTGCAACCATTTCCAATTGTTACTTAAAAATCTTATTTATTCCAGCAATCCAGAATTTAAATCAGGATGTAATCAGTGTGATACTGAGAGTTATTAGTCGATGTTTGTATTTCAGAAAGATGGATGGAAAAGGAGAAAATAAAATGCCACTGCATTACAGTGCATTGAAATAAAAATTATTTGTTGTTATAAAAGGGCACATATTTTAAATATATGCCCAATACCTATAATGTTATTTTCACTCATTTTATCATAATCATATGTAATATAAACATCTGCTAGCATTCTGTGGATTCAGTTGCAAACTTAATGATACTTGATTTAGTAGGGCAATGCACTATTTGTCTTATGAACATCAAAAGAAGCAGAACAAACTAAATGTGAATGAAATTAAACAAGCATGTACTCATTATAAAGCTTAACATAGAAAATAGCATACCCCAAAACATATGTAACTTTCAACAAACAGTTTACAGACAAAACTATGCATAATTTTCTTATTTTTATACTGAACAAAGAGCAAGGAAGCTGGTTTGATATACAAAGCTAAATTATTTATGTTAGAAGCAAAGCCCTAAATCACCAATGTGTGCCATATTAAAAGGTTCCAACCAACCTTCTGAGCCAGCTGATTTACCCAGTGTGAAGTACAGTTGCTAAGATCAGGGCCCTTAGGGTTCCATGTTCCAGTAGAAACCATGCAGAGATACGAGGCAGTTCCTACAACAGATGCAGAAAACAACAGTGAAATTGAAACCATCTTTCTGCATGCACTCGGGAAATCAGCTATTATGACATTACTCTGTGTTAAATTTTGAATAAACACTAATGGAAGTAGTTGACAATAACTGACAGAAAGTAGGGTGTAATGCAGATTATAAACACTAAGTATAAAGTCAGCATAGAAATATCAGATATTGTAGCAAACAAAAGCCCTTGATTTTCTTGGGACTCATCCAGAGCGATGCTCCTAATGAGAAAGGCAGCTGTAGCGAAGCCTCACCAGAGTCCCTGGGCAAAATTCTCAGGCCTGACCCGGGTCTTTAAGCAGGAGAAGTAATTCAGTCCTTGACCTTAAATGACTTTTACATTTTAAAAACCCCAAAGTAATAAAGTTAACTGTTGTAAATATCTTTATCCAAATAAAATCACTTTAGTGTAATTTAGAACCTACTCGCTATGTTAAAAAAATGTATGCATGGTATTTTACAGGAAATACCTCTTGTTCCCTTGGGACACGGTCGCTCAACCATCATTCCCCTTTGTGTCTGAGGCCACCTTATCCCCCTCGCGTCTAATGCTTCGCAGAATCTCTCTGGCAGGGGAAAAATATTTGTTACAGGAGGAATTTTGGTTGTAGAAACTGCTGGAGGTGGTTTTGTCCCTTTGCTTCCTTCCTGCGATCCAGCTACAGTTGTGCTCATGGGGCCTTTCTGTGAAGTAGTGCTTGTGGTTGATACTGTGGTTTTGAACAGCTCAGCTGAAGAAGTTATTGTCACAGCTGTGGTAGGCACTATGGAAAAAAGATGAGTATGTTAATCTCACACACACACCAGCGCTCACACACAGGCATGCACACGTGAGTGTGTACACACACACACACAAACCCTACCCATCCACCTGGCCCCAAAACCAACTAAATGAGAATTACTATCAGTAGGGCAGGAGGAAGAATGAATCTTGTCATTTCTTCCAATTTACTCACTAAAAAATGGTAGCTTAGGCTTTACTACAGCCTTTGCTGTATGGCTCTGTTAGGTTTTTTACTTTTCAATGAAATATTTGATCTTGTAGTTTAAGTTCAATTTCATCATGTACTATCTATTAATAAATGAAGGGCAGTGCCACTTGAAAAAAACTCAAATTTCATATAGGCTCACTCTATAAACAATCAAGGGATAAACAAATGTCTGATGGTTATATGTAACGATAAAAAATTTAAAGTCACCCTCTCTACATCTTGCAGGAAAATAAATACTATGACATCTTTCCACCCAGCAGCCATTCTTGCTTGAAAGGTTTTTGAGCATGCCTGATTAGATCCAAGCAGCAGATAAGCTTGGCATGCTTGTGCTGTTTTAATAAGGAAACATCCATGGCTTGGGCACCTTTACTTTTGAAAAAGCAGGTAAAGTAGGTACCAAGAAGCAGCTAATTCTGCTCAGAAGTGATAATATAATGTCTTACCAAGATAAAAGGTTAGATTAATTATGCCTAATTCCAAGTCGACCCTCTACAACTTAATGATGGTTAAGAGACAAAAACGGAATGATAGCTTCACTTTTAAAAGCAAGTAAGTTTTATTTTTTAAATGAATTTTTTTGCCTTCCAATATTACTTTGAAACTTTTAAATTCACTAGGTTAAAAAAAGAGAGCTCAAACTGATCTTCTGTATATAAAGAGAATCGAAAATGAATCTTGATGTGAATGGAAGGGGAGAGGGAGTGGATAAGGGGAGGGTTGCGGGTTGGAGGGACGTTATTGGGGGGGGAAGCCATTGTAATCCATATTCTGTACACTGGAAATTTATATTCATTAAATAAAAGTTAAAAAAAAGGGAGCTCAACTGTTTTCTCCATTAATTATCTTTAAAAATTTAAACAGTTAAAAATGATCAGTAAAAACTTAAGAATCTGTTAGAAGAGACCAGAACTAAAGTTTTATCAACATTTACAGGTTACTGGCTCTTCAAATCTTTCATATATGATGCCTTAAATCTAAAATGTTAAGAGTCAAAGAACAAGTAGGTATTTTTCAAATCATTTTATAAACCAACAACTTATTGCATGCTTTATTTAAGAGAAAACAAGCTACAACCTTATCATAAAAGAAATTCACATTATCAATGTTATGCTTACTATTTTAATCTCTGGCCCATAAATATTTGTTTTTATAATTCTGATACTACTGAGAATATTCTAAGTTTATCAGGAAAAGCAAAGTGCACATTTCTCTAGTTCTTTCATAGTGACAAACTTCTTGTAATCCCTAAGCACACCACACACATTGTATTCCTTGTTTCCCCCTCCATTTCTTAAGCATGTGTTTTATTTCCAAGGCATAATTTACTGACCATACGAGAGCTGTCTGTGTACATTAGTCAAGCATCATGCCCAGCTAGCTGCCGCAGAAACCTATTCAAACCTGTCTATCTTTTTTCTGTAAAGCACTTGCCTGACACCTTGTTAAACCTCTGTAATTTTCTTTTGATTACAAAGCAGCCAGGCTTTCAGCGCTTTCTCAATTAACATTTGTCAAAAGCATCACAATTTTTTGCAGAAGTGTCAAATGACGACTGCTGAATCAAGTCTTATGTGGAAGGGGGAAATCAGAGTGAAAAGAGAACAGGGCAGAGCAAAATGGTTTAGTGCTACACCATCCCATGTACCTGGTATCCCTTGACACTGCACTAATCAGTACATACTTACTAACCGAAATATGTATTAATACTACAATTAGCTAACATCAGTCGAGGCTCATAATAAATCAGTCGAGGTAAATAATAAAATGGCCTCCATTAAATGCACAAACTTTCCTGTAAAAGTCTACTGCCAGGTTTCCATGTGTTTTTTTCTTAATATATTTTCATACCTTTTCACCTTTTGATCATCACAAGAAGTCTACAGGCAATCAACACATTCTTCAGAGGTTAAACAGTGAAACATTGAATTATGAAAATAAACAGAAAAGTCAACTTTAAGCAACAATACTGTACTCATTAGGGGACAGTAAGAATTGGTGAGATTCTGCAAGGATGAAGTTCAGCAAAACTTCAGGGAAAGCAATCATTTTTCTAAAATTGAAGCTAGAAATGCAGAGGTATTTCTAAAAATATTAATTTCTCTCCACAGGCAGAGTAAGTCCCAATAGGGCATTTGAAACCGATAAAATCTTATACTTATTCAGCATTTATGTGCCTGATGCTATGCCAATCACCATTCATGGGTTATCAGATCATTTTACTTAATCCTTAAGCACAATCACATGTACCAGGTACTCTAATTATCTGCTTTTTATAGATGAAGAAACTGAGCCACAGAGAAGTGGCAATTTAAGGACATTTGTCCAGTCTTAAATCTTACTTTTCTAGAAAGATTTTCATCGACTGAAAAAGTACAACAACCCACAAAGCAACGGGCACTTTTCTAAGGCACATCTGACTGCTACTCTTCTTCATGAATCTCAGAGATGAGAATATAAGATCAGAGCAATAAAGCATTAAAATTTTCATAACAGGGGCCAGTGTTGTGGCATACCACATTAAGCCTCTGTCTGTGATGCTGGCATAGCATATGGGTGCTGGTTCATGTCCCGGCTGCTTCACTTCCAATCCAGCACCCTGCTAATAATGACTTGGGAAAAGCAGCGGAAGACGACTGAAGTGCTTGGCCCCTGACACCCATTTGGGAGATGGTGATGAAGCTCCTGGATCCTGGCTTTGGCTTGACTCAGCCCTGGCAGTTGGGGACATCTGGGGAGTTTATCAGGGGCAGGAGGGTTTCTCTCTCTGTCTCTCCTTCTCTCTCTTTCAAATGAATAAATCGTTTTCAAAAAGTTTCATAAGAAACGTGGCTAAAGGTTCAAAACTCAAGAATATCCTATGAACATTGATAGAAACCACTGCAGCTCATAACAGAATTATAACTGAAATTCAAACTCATTTTCACACGTTCTGTATATGAGGCTGCCTTATATCAAGCATCCAGATTGAGCATTCTAGCTACCATTTATCATTTGAGCACAGACACCTAGGTATCTACAGTTTTGGCAAGCATACTTACCATTGTAGTGTATTCTAAGAACTTGCTATTTGTCGGGTTTTTCCTGCACCAAAGAGTTTCAGAACAACATCTGATTTTGCTAATGGCAACACTCCCCTCACTGGAGGTGCAGGAACTCACCCATTATTCATGGAATGAACTCCAGCTAGAGTTTGCAGCTTGATAAGGCAAATATGAGCACCCACCAATATTTACTCTTTTTCAAAGCCAAAATATATTGATCATCTCAGATACAACTTTCATTAAAATACAGATACTTCAGAAAATATGTAGACTATGCTAAATACATTCTAAATATAAACAAAACTGGCTCTCTTGCTAAAAACATTTTTGTCCTATTATTAAAACACCTTACTTCAGAACTAATATAAGACAGATACTCAGAAACTGCTAAAACTCAAGTAAAGATACATTTCCTTGATAATACTTTGAATATCAAATTTGCAATTTAAATAAATAAAAAGCAATCCAGATTAAGAAATGGAAAAGAGTTAAAGTAGGGTTGGAAAGGGTTTTTCCTAAGCCCACTCTAAAGAAGAGAAAGTAAACAGAAAATGAGACCAAGTTCAGGAGAATGGAGCAAATGAACAACCAAATCATAGAGGAAAATAAACCAGAACACAGGAATAATATGCTTGTGCTCTTAAAAATGAAAAGGCCTGAAGTTATAAATGGGGCAATGTGTTAAAGCTAATACGCTGTGAAACAGCCCACAATGACAAATGATAGGAATGATAATCTTGCAGCACAAATTATGCCTGGGCCACATACGTGATAGCAAACCCAGTACATAAGAGTTAAACTCTGCCTTTCAGACAAACAGGTCAACCACTGTTTTACGACTGGCAAAGCCTTGGTTTGCTCTGTCCTCCCAATTTCTTGGATCTTGCTTCTGGAAATCTGACAGTGGTTGCAAGGTTCGACCTGTATGTATTGACCAGAATAGCCCTGCAAGGTCTCACCTACATTCACATGGAAGGCATGTATCTTGGACCAAGAGACAGGAGTCTCTACAAGCATGTAAAGATAGATTATAAGGATGGACAGTAAGTATACAGGTCAAACTGTAGCAAGAGAAATTTAGATCAGATAAAATGCCTTATCACTCAGGGCTAAATAAGGGGTGAATAGGAATTTTCATACTTGGTATATTTAAGAATGGCTAACCACTTGTATTTTGAATGACAAAACATGGATGTAGAAACACACAGTTACTGTGTATGTCTAACTCTCATTTCCAAAGCTGGTAAATGCTCTTTCCAAAAAAGCATCTAAAATATCAAGGACTTTTGCATCTGAACTGCATCAAACTATTTACTAGAACATATGCTTTGTGTGGAGAAGGATATTATCACTCATTTTTATATTAAGTGACAAGTAGATAGGTAACTGTTTTTGTTGGATCTGTATTCCACTTTATTGTTTTTTTAACGATTTGTTTATTTGAGAGGCAGTGTTACAGAGAGGGAGAGACAGAGAGAGAGGTCTTCCATCTGCTGGTTTACTCCCCAAATGGCTGCAACGACTAGAGCTGAGCTGATCTGAAGCCAGGATCCAGAAGGTTCTTTAGGGTCTCCCACGCAGCTGCAGAGGCCCAAGCATTTGGGCCACCTTCTACTGCTTTGCCAGGCCATTAGCCAGGAGCTGGATCACAAGTGGAGCAGCTGGGGGTCTCGAACCAGCACCCACACAGATGCTGGCACTGCAGGCAGAGGCTTAATCTACAATGCCACAGTGCTGGCCTTGTATACCACTTTATTCAAAATCCTTTTAGTGTTGCTCAATTACCATTTACAACTTTAAAAGTATTTTCTTTCTTTATTTTCTAATGAGGGGAAAAGATTCACCATTCTCTAAGACAAATCTAACAGTTGCTAGGGTAAATCAGGTTGCAAAAAGGTTGACAGAATAATCGACATACTCTTAACCAATGCCTCAAGTTTGACTTTTCACAAACCTGTTGGTTAAAGGAGAAATACTGAAGTATTTTTTAGAAAAAACAATTGAGATATGAGAAACATCCAAACTGCTGGCCCTAGGGACAAACATATTTGTCCATATTTTAAAATAAATGAATCCAAGATAACAAAGATATTAATTCCTTGAAGATTTAAACAACAACAACAAAAACAACTTTATTTGAAAGAGTTACAGAGAGAGAGGGAGAGACAGAGACAGACAGATCTTCCATCCACTGGTGTACTTCCCAGATGGCCACAATGGCCAGGGCTGGGCCAGGCCAGAGCTAGGAACCAGGAGCTATGAGCTTCTTCCCAGTGTCCCACGTGGGTGTCAGAGGCCCAAAGACTTGGGCCATCTGCTGCTGCTTTCCCAGGCCATTAGCAGGGAGCTGGATTGAAAGTGGTATGGCCGGACATGAACCGGTGCCCATACAGGATGCTGGTGTCACTAGTGGCGACTTTACCAGCTACACCACAACGTAAAAGACATTATTGCTGAAAATTTAACAATGAGTATTACTGCTACCCATTTTGGTTTTAAACCAAAAACAAAACAAAACAAAACTCAAGACATGCAGGATTTACAGAAAAAGATTCATGAATTAAGCTAATACATCATTACTTTTCTTATATATAAAAAAAACACGTATTTTGGTATCCTATAAAGATTCAAATAAGAAATCCAATTACAAAAGGCTGTGACTTCTCCTTTTGAGATCCTTACCATATGACAATATTTAGAACTTAATAATAGCAAATTTTAAAAGGAGTAATATATTCATAGTTGGGAATATACTTAAGTGTATAAATGTGTACTACTTCAGTAGAAGAAAAACGATAATTAATCTCTGTTCCACCAAACTGAAAAGATTTAATCACTCCAAAAACTTTCTAGTTTGAACACCAGCACATCTGTCATCATAAATCATTACTGGGATCATTTAATGCTTAGGCCATGGGTGACAAAGTCAGACATATTGACTTGAAGCTGTCACTATTTCAGCAGAAAATAAAAATGTGTAATTTTACACGACAATACAGAAAGATGTTGGGTGACTCCCTTTCCTACACAGAAAACAGACGCCCAAATTTCAGAACATTAATGCCTGACATTGTACATCAAGCCAAGCCATTCTCCTGGGACTTCCTAACACACATTTCCCTTAACCACTGGCGCCAAGAAGTTAAAAGGTCTGCACATAGATTGTAATCAATTTAGAAGTCAGGTAGGAAAAAAAAACCAATGCTAACAGGTTTGTAGTGGGTATTGTATTTTTAGCAATGAAAAACTAAACCGACCAATGATGCTACAATTTCTTCAAGCTGACATCTAAATGAAAACGAATTCAGAAAAAGAAAATGGAGCAAAATAAGACTAAAATGTATCACATCATCCTTTGTGTTGAGCTATGAAAAGAGAAAGAAAATCGACAGGGGGGAAAAAGAAGTAAGAAGGCTTTTATTTCAAAAGCGGGCTGCTCACAAAATAGTTTCATCAAGCAAATATTCTTACCTTGGGCAGGATCAGGTGGACCAAATTCCAGAGAGTATCGTAAGATGAAGTTATTGTTCCATACATAGAGTTGGTTATCTCTTGGATTGTAATCCACTGCAGCAATATACTGGTACTGGTTGGGGAAGGGAACATCCACGTATTCTCCTCGATTTAATCGAGTATTGTAAATGTAATCAATTGCATTCTTGCCTGTTTCACTTTCATTGTCTTGATACACTGACCTGACCACGTAAAGGACTCCACAGATCATGAAAGCATTTGACGCAGCACGTTTGTCATACACAGTCTCCCACGTTGCTTCAAATCGAAGAGTGTACGGGTTCAGCTGGCTAATGACTATCATGCCATTGTTCTGCTCAGTGGCATAAATGACCCACAAGCCATTTTCATCAACTGCTAGGTCAATATCCGTCTTCCCTCCCCATCTATATGGTGAGGTATCATGGTAGTTGGCATAGTTAATTATGGCCTCGCCACTTTTAATTCTAGTCCTCAAGTCAAATTTCACAATATTCCTTGTTCTTTCTTTGTTAAAAAAGACAGCACCATCATACACCACAAATCCAGTACCATCGACTCGATTTGGGAGTTTGTATGTTGTTGTTTGGCGACTGTTTTGGAAATCTTCTAAAGAAGCATATTCTATTAAAGTATCGGTGCGGTAGGGCGTCCAGGGCATGAAATAAATTTTATCTGCGGCCTGAAGAGGGTCCTTGCACCACGCACCTGCCTTTTGTTCAGCTTCGTAGATACATGGTGAGTCCACAATTGCTTTCAAGGTCCCAGGGCACACAAAAACTAACAGTCACAGAGAAAAGATAAGAATTAAGCCAAGTTAAAAAATTATACAGGCAAGCACAACTTTCAATGATAACGAATCAAGAGAGGAAAATGTATTAGCATTTAATTTTTATCAAAATTTATACTTAATACAAGTATTATCCTTCTTTTCTGAAATTACCGCAACCAGTGCACCAGCATAGAAAGAGCTGGGGTTTATTTTTACAAATACAAGCCAAAGTTTAAGACCAATCGTAACTGAACTGACAAGTTAAATTTTCACTGTGTTTTTACCATACAATTTGGTAATGCATGCTTCAGTGCTTTGAGCTTGCACATAACTGTGTATAAACTATTTAATTTTATTCCAAACTTTATACCCTCCAACCCCTAGCCCACCTATAAGGCTCCAAAAGTAAAACCACATACTAAGGCAAATAAAACAAAAAACCCAATGTGAAGACTTATTTGGAATTTTTACAGAAGACTGAAAACAAAGGTGTTTCGATTTAAGGAACATAAATATTCGGAAAATGCAATTAGGATCTGAGGAAAGTAAATACAAGGAAAGCTGTGATGAAACAACCAGGAGACCCTGGAACCATGGCATGCTATGGAGAGGGTTCTGGAAGCCAGGCAAGAGGACACTTAATAATAAGAAATATTGAAGTGTGTCAGAAAAAGAGATAAAGGGTAAAAAGGAAACAGAGAAAGGGTAGCTCCCTCTCGCCGACTTCAGAATTTTTACCCCATCACCAGATTTAGCAGTCACATAATTTCATGTTGACTTCTTTATGAGTTGCATTTATGAGCTCCTGCTGATTATTCTAATGTAGCAGTGTTGTGGGGAAAGGGGAGGGAGGAGGTTAACATCCATAAGGCACATAACAGGGAGCTGGGGTTCGGACTGTATACATTATTTACCTTTTTGCTCCACTTCTATTTTAAGCATCGGAAGAAAAATAAAAAAAGTGCAAGGAAAAAAGAAAAAAGATTAAAATAAATTGACTATTAGTCTAAGATTGAATTCGTAATAGATGCTAAATATAGGAAGAATAAGAGCTGTACTACTATGGATAAAGAGAAACACACAACAGGAAAACCTATCAGGAGAAAGATTCTAAAGTTACATAAAAGAACATGGATCAATCATTTTAGTAGATTAAGGAGGCAATACAAATACGCTGGCATGTTGCTTCACTTAGTGTACCTGAATAAATAATGAAACTCTTCACTAATGCATGGGATACATACTCTTGCCTTTCCAAAGTCACTCAGCATTCTTACTAGGTTTTACTTTACATATGTTTTCCCCAGACATAAATGCATGCACAGGTGTATCATCCCCATTTATCTGGCATAAATTCAATTATTAAACTGACTAAAATTACATAAACATAACAGTAGTAAAGTATATTTATAGAAACAACAACTCGATTTTGGATTTGAGGTCAAATTTAACAAACATTTATATGGTTACATTTTTCAGAGATATTTATGTAAGAAGAAATATATAATTCTATATCTCTGTGCATTTCAACCATTTTTCTATTATTTTGTATGTCCGAAAAATTCATCTTAACCATAGAAAGCAAGCCTCCTTCTCAGGACTATATAGATCTCCCTTCAGCCCCAATAGGGAGTTTGAAGGGTAGAGTCAGTTAGGACCTTTCTTCCCCACTAAGAACTAGTAAATTTACTTATTTCAACTTAAATATACTTCATATAATAAAATTCTTATTCAACTATCTATATCATACATCTCAAACTTGTAATACTAAGTCTATTAAAGAAAAGTAAGCAAAATACATACAAGAGAAAAGCAAGCACAGTAGGCAAGGAGAAAAAGGAAGAAAGAATTATGGTTAGCTTATTATGACATTTTCTACCATCATTAATTCACACAGAAAGCAAGCTAGCATGCAACAATAATCATACCAAGCATTCAAAGCAAATACCTTGATTCCACAGACCCCATAAAGGTAAATGCTTTCATAAAACAAACCTGATTAGTAGAATTATATGAGAAAAAAAACCCTACAAATTTAAAGAAATGGATTATGTAGTTACGAAGAGTGCTATTTGAGACCTTGTAAGTTTTCTAATAATCACAAACCATAAAATAGTGTTTGACTGCCTTTGAAGTATGTTGCCTGAATTTCATAAAATGACCAGACCGACATCTCTGTTTCTCCACCTTCCCTTATATAAAATGTATTAGAGTGTTAATACTGTATCTCCAAACTGATTATTCAAAGACAGTAAGTATAGTGCACATTTCATTGAGATCTTAGCTTGATTAATTTTTTTTAAATTACAATTATTCATCAGGATTAAATATTGACCTTCTGAATTATTGTTGGGAGAAACACATTACAAACACTTTAGCCACAGGAATAGAATATAACTTTCCATATTAAACCACACCCTTTCTTAACCAATTTGGTCTTTTTCAACACTTTCAGGAAACATACTTTTCTATAACGTGTACTTCTGACTACCTGGTAAATTCTTACTGCCTTGGAAATAATACTTGCTTATAAACTACCAGAACTAACGTTACTCCTCAGAGAAAAGCAGTATTATACCTGTTTAGAATCAGTAACAGAAGGGTATGGAAGGAAAGTGAGGATAAGAGAAATCATTAGTGTTGTAACTGCACAGACTACATTTTTGTTTTCCTAAGGAAAGGATGACTTTACTGAAACAAATCAATTAAATGTAAAGGATGGGAATAATACAAAACTATGTTTACTTATTTTAAAACATGACTTAATGACAAATTCAATAAAAATGTATTTTTATGTTTCCCATTCATTGAAAATAGCTGGATTTTATTATCTAATGCTCTAAAATGATAGTGCAGTTACTGAGCAAAACATCATATAGGGTGGTCATATCACCTACATTAAAGGAAAATAAAATGGGCATGAGTTGTATAAATTTTATAATACAGATGAACATCAAGAAGTAGCACCAAAATGTAAAAATTTTTAAAAATTAAATAAAACACTTGATGATGGATAAATCATGTAAGATATGTATCTTTAAAACAAAGATGTCCCTATATTATGTATTTGATGAAAACTCAAAAATACTCATCAAATCAACTAAAATTTTATCAACTAGGATATAAAAATATAATAAAATTAATGAAATCAATTACTGTTTATCACATGCCAAATACCTCAACCAATCTTGAGATTGTATAAATTAATTTCTAACAATACATTTACTTTTCTATAGACCAAACATACAATTACACGACCCACCAATATCAGTGGAGGAATATAATGGATATGCAAGACAGGAAACTGATCCAAACTAAGGACAGCCTACATACTCTGTATCTGAAGTGACACACTATTTCATTTTAAATAATCTCACATATTATTCATTAACAATGGTTTAGTCCATAGTAATGGCCACTGCTTTTCTCAGTCAATATAACTTATAGTCAATATGGTATAAAATTCTTACAATGATAATCTAAAAAAAAGGGTACAAATAAGGATGAAAAATTACAATCTAGTAACTCTCCTTTGTCCTCCAAGATTATTAGGGTTTCTTTTAAATACACATGCAAGCAATTCCTAACACATTGTCAACTACAAAGGATGCCTGGTATACATACATTTTTGACAGAAGCATTCATTACCTGAACAAATACAAATATCACATATAACATATGTGACTGTTTATAAACACATTGAACTAAACCAAGTAACAACATTTCTAATGTTCTCTGTTGAATAAATTCATTATAAAAATTTCAGAGGTCATGAATATTTCTGAAACTTTTATTTATAGGATGAAACAATTTGGGAGACATATATAATCTGGAGGATTTGCTATGAGAGTCAAGTGGTAAGAAATAATAAATGTTATCTGATGGTGACAATTTTTATCAAGTAAAGTATAAGAGGGATATGTAAGTGCTACAAAGTACAATATCATTTTGAAGTAAAAGGGAGGTGAAATCTAGAAGCTTAAACTAAAAGCAAGTGTAATGGATATAATGGGCAAAAGCAAAAGAAATAAAAGAAGAGGAAAATGAGGAAAAGAGATAAGGAAACACACAGTTCAACTAAGATTAATATAAAAAGATCTTTTGCAATTAATTCTTGTATTAGCTGAAATCAGGTAATTTATAGTGTGTCACTACTGTACGGTATATAGGAATTATAATTACTTCTATTCTTTAGTGAGGAGTTTTACAAAAAAGCCAGAGACTTATTTCTGCCTCGTGCAAACATCTAGAAAGGTAACAGCAAATTAATTACTGGGCTGCTTTTTTGTTTGTTTTAAAGGACAAAAACCAGAAAGAACAAATACTTCTCTGAGTTTGGCTATTTGCAAGTTTAGTGCACAATGTACAATACTTCTGGAGAACTGGAAAAGTAAAATTTTGAAAGTTAGACGTTCCAGAAGATATCCACATTTTCCTTTCTTAAACAGCGCAAGAAATAACTTAAGAGTCTGAAAATAATATTTGCTTAACACTGTTCTTGGTCTATAGACTAGGTTACAGGAACTGGCTCCAGAAAGACAATTCTTGGCAGCTCTGACTGATTCCATTGTTTGGGAATGGATGCTGTATTCCTTCTCTAATTTGAGGACAGAAACCACGCTGCATTCAAGTGAAAGCGACTCCGTGGAACAAAATTTTGGTTAGCTCAAAAGAATACAGTGTTCCTCTAGTGGCAAGGAGAATGATTACAAAAGCCACCAACACTACACACAGGAGAAATGATATAACGATCAGTGCTCTCAGTAGGCTTCCAATCCTACAAATGGTATAGAAAATACTGAAAACATAAAAAAGCATCCATTTCACAGGAACACAGGAACACAGAGCAGGGATGAAAAGAAAAGATAATCTGTGTTTGGCCTTTAACTGATAACACAAAAAGCCAATTTATCAAAACTGGCAGAGAGGAGATACAGAGTGCCTTCAGTGTAAAGATGTATCACGAGCACATTGAACATAGCCCGCCTATCCGAATTTGGCTGTTTGCTTTTAGAAATACTGATAGTTTGCACTGATGAATCTGCAAGAACTAATGAACTGGTGTTTGAAATTTGTTACTTAGTGAATCCAATTTCTTTCCGGGGGAAATGTATAAAAACTGTCACAAACCAGTAAAATTGCTGCTAGAACTTTTTAATTCAAATGCCTATTGACTAATATGATGTAACAATTTTTTTCAATTAAAAAATAAAGACAATAACTATCAAACTAGCTGATGAAAACTTGTTAAAATACTCAAACTCTGAAACAGTTTAAAATGTATTTTTCTTTCTACTTAAAGTACAGCATACAATTTATAAGTCTGAATTCTGAGACTGGAAGGACAGCTACATAGAAATAGAGTATTAGCAGAAGCCCAGCTACTAAATTATTAATTAGATTTTAGAATGCCCTTTGAAGGATCTTAAAAAGTGGTGTTACAAAATTAAAAACAAATATATGCAAGGTTTTGTTTCATATTTCCGTCTTATTTGGCATTAAGAGTTCACGACTGAATCTTGGAGAAATACTCCTTAAGAATAATGCAACAAAAAGGGAAGCACTTGCCTCAGTTACTGCAACGGTAGCTTTTACCAGGCACTAAAGTTACCACAACAGCAGGTAGCCATTCAAGTAGCTCACGATTAGAACTGAAGTCAATTCCTTCTTTAGAAAACTGTGAGCCAAACCAATTTGTCAGCAACTGGTATTGGGCAAAAGTACAGATTTCTATCTGCCCTATTGAATAGCTAATTCAAGTTTGTTTTCTGGAAAAACACTAGCCTTAAAAGCCAAACACTTAAGAACACAGACAGACACTTGGCCAGCATCACACTATGGCTTCCTTCCACACTTCATGAAGCTAATTGGAGGCCTGAGTCTGTTAGTGCTCTGCATGCATAATGGTTTTGTAGGCCATAAACATATGCTTCTTTCACATGTGTAGTCTTTCAGCATCAACGAGGAATGCTGCAGGAAGTGAAAAATATAAACTTTATACTTACTGTAAGGAACACATTCATACTGGACTTCAAGGTATTTGTATGTTCCAGGACATGGATCAGGAAATACATCTGACCCAGTAACTACTATACACTGTGTTCGATTGTTGCACCTGGAAAACACAACAAGTCACTTGTATAACATTATTCATTTATTTTTAAAGTATATAACAGGAAACTGTTTCATACTTTCCTCAAGAAAGTAGAAGCATAATACAAAAAAATTCAACTGCACTTTGGTTGCTCTACATTATTAAATCGTTATAAAAGTCATATTTTCTTTATGTTGTCATAACTCTGTAACACAGGTCACATCACTATTATACATTAAGAAGGCAAGGCAAGCGGAACAGCATTATATATAAAAATAATACATTTATTAAACAATTTGAGTATCAGATATTCTGGAGTACTTAAAATAACTGAATGATAAAAGAGAACCATAAAGAATTTTGAAAAAGTAGCCCAGCTGTTTGTACAACCAATTAAAGACAGCAGAAAGAGAATCACATTAAAAGGGGTCAGGTAGATATCTTAAGTCATGTATTTTGGTACCACCTGAACTCAAAACCTAGGTTGATTATTTTGCAAGAATGGCAGAGGCTGAAAATTTATATGGGATTAAATAGGTGAATTCTGTCATTCAAAATATACTACAGGGAGCTTCAAATGAGTCTTAAATATTAAACGAATTATAAGTACTATTAATTGCAAATATTAAACTAATGATAACCTTTATCACAGGTCTATAATACAGTATGGCATTTATTTTTTTAGAAAGCTTTTATTAAACAAATATAAATTTCGTAAGTACAGCTTTAGGAATTTAGCAGTTCTTCCCCTCACACCTACCCTCCCACCCCTACTCCTGTCTCACCTCCTACTCCCTCTCCCATTCCATTCTTCTTTTAAGATTCATTTTTAATTATCTTTATATACAGAAGACCAACTCTATACTAAGTAAAGATTTCAACAGTTTGCCTGTTAATTCTCATAGTACAACTCATTAAGGGCAGAGGTCCTACATGGGGAGTAAGTGCACGACTCTATTGTTGATTTAACAACTGACACTCATATTTATGTGATTACTGGAGGTTCCTGTCATGAGCTGCCATGGCTATGGAAGCCTTTTGCATCCAGAAACTCCGTCAGTATTTAGACAGGGCCATGAGCAAAGAGGACGTTCTCTCCTCCCTTCAGAGGAAAGTACCTCCTTCTTTTATGGCCCCTTGTTTCCATTGGGATCTCACTCAGAGATCCTTCATGTAGGTCATTTTAATTGCCACAGTGTCTTGGCTTTCCATGGTATTTACTTTTTAGAAACACACCATAGACTACATTTTTTCAAGAATGTGGATAATACAAATGACACCATGTTTTCTACATCATATTTTCTTCTCATTATTCTGGGTTCACTCATTTTAAGATATACATGTATAATTTTAAAATGAACCACAGAATTGATTTTCTATCCAAAAATTTTATTTTTAAGAAAATATTTATTTATTTCAAAGAGTTACATAGAGAAAGAGGGATAGACAGAGAGATCTTCCATCTACTGGCTCACTCCCCAGATGGCTGCACTGGCCAAGGTGGACCAGGTCAAAGCCAGGAGCCAGGAGCTTCTTCTAGGTCTCCCATGTGGGTAGCAGGAACCCAAGTATTTGGGTCATCTTCTGCTGCTTTTCCTAGGCCATTAGGAGGAAGCTAGATCAGAAATGGAGCAAGCAGGGTTCGAACTGGTGCCCATTTGGCATCCCATATGGGATGCCAACATTGCAGGTGGAGGTTTTACCCACTATACCACAATGCCAGCCTCATATCCAAAAATTTAAAATAGCAAGTCAACTTAAAATTTCTCATTAGGTCAATCTCTAACTTTCCAACTAACATAGAAATGTAACTTTGATGTTTCATCTTTCTTAAATTTTGCATTAATAGAGACCTCACTTCACTGCTTTTCTAGTTTACTGATCTCCCAGGAATCCTCAATCACTAACCTGCCCCCCCCCATCAAAACTAAAATCCTTTTTATTTCTTTCTTCGAGTTTATTCATACCTACAGTGATCCTCCCTTTATCTCACACTGACATCTCTCAGAAACTAAGAAATATAAACTCCTGTGTGTTATACACCCTTTGATATACTCCCTCAGTACAAGTTTTATAATCACTCAACAACATTCTGCTATGTTTCAAGTGCTTTTCTGTTTGAAGATTTATTTATTTGAGAGGCAGAGTTACATAGGGAGAGACAGAGAGAGGTCTTCCACCTGCTGGTTCACTCCTCAAACAGCAGCAAAGGCTGGAGCTGGGCAGAATAGAAATCAGAAGCCAGGAGCTTCATCTGGATCTCCCACATCAGTGCGGAGGCCCAGGCACTTGGGGCAATCTTCTACTGCTTTCCCAAGACCATTGGCAGAGAGCTGGATCAGAAGTGGAGTAGTCGGGGCTTGGAACCAGTGCCCATATGGGATGCTGGCACCACAGGCAGAGGCTTAACCTACTATGTCACACTGCCAGTCCCTCAAATGCTTTTAAAATACATATATTAAAGAAATCCCATGAAATAAAATTCTACTTGTGGAAAACTTTCACTCACCCTTCCCTTCTCATATCATCAAACTATGGAACAGAATGTGAAGGACTTTGGACCAAGATGGAGCAGGAAGTTCCTCAAAGGACTGGGGACTTTATATGATTTTTCCCAAACAAAGACTACACGTTAAGACTAATAACCCAACTTTTCTTTTGGATGAGTAGAGTAACTCTGACTTTAATCTGAGAACAGAAATCTTTCTATTTCTCAATGTCACAGGATGTTTTACAAAATGTCTACAAAGATTATTAGTTCTGCTCCCATTTACACTCTTTGTTTGAATGAGGACCAACACCATAAAATGAAAAGTAAGTGTCCATTTTGTTATTTGCTTTTTTTAAAAGATTTATATATTTATTTGAAAGTCAGAGTTACACTGAGAAAGAAGGAGAGGCAGAAAGAAAGAGGTCTTCCATCCACAGTTTCACTCCCCAATTGGCTGCAACAGCTGGAGCTGCACCGATCCGAAGCTAAGAGCCAGGAGCTTCCTCCAGGTCTCCTACGTGGGGGCAGGGGCCCAAGAACTTGGGCCATCTACTGCTTTCCTAGGCCATAGCAGAGAGCTGAATCAAAAGAGGAGCAGCTGGGACTAGAACTGGCGCACATATGGGATGCCAGTCCTGCAGGCGGCGGCTTTATCTACTATAACACAGCTCCAGCCCCACTATTTACATTTACTGAACAACTTCAACTTTGCATTCATCATCTGACCATAATTACAAGTTCAAATAATGTCAAAGGCAGTTACGATAGTTCCTATGAACATATAATTTTTATTTCTTTAAATAATCCCATTGCACAAAGCATTCACTTCAAGACAGCAAAATGTTAATGTTATATCTATAACCTTAGGTAAAACTGCAAGTAAGGAGTCATGACGGCCTTCCTACAAGTACAATTATGTAGCTTTCTGAGATGTATGGCATCCAAAAACATCAAAAATATTCATTTTACATTCATAAATTTATTTCAGAAATGCAAGAAAATTAATCTGAGAAAAATTGGAATTTTGGTACTAAAACAGTAACAGCTCAGCTAGAAAATGAAGCCATTTGAAAAATTATAAGAAAATCAGAGCTTAGGATACAAGTATCTTTTCTCTTGGAAATGAACCTAAACTTTTAGAGGACCAACTTATGGAAATAAAAATATATACTAGGGACCAGCATTGTGGCACAGCAGGTTAAGACACCACTTGTGAGGTCAGCATGGCATCCCATTTGCCTTACAGGAGTACTAACTGTACCGACTGCAAATCCAGCTCCCTGCCAATACACCTGGGAAAGCAGCGGAAGACAACCCAATTTCTTGGGTCCCCTCACCCACTTGGGAGATCCAGACAGAGTTCCTGGCTCCAAGCTTTGCTCTGGCCCAGCCGCAGTCATGGCAGCCATTTGGAGAGTGAGCCAAAATGGAACATTTCTCTTCCTTTCTCTCCCTCTCTGCCTTTCAAATAAATAAAATATAAATCCTTTAAACAAAAATAGAGAAGTGGTGGGAGAGACAGACAGACACTACGTATATATTCCTTTATGAATGAAGCAAGCTGCCTTTAAAGTTTCTAATCAGAGTAAATGTGAGACACAAGGGGAACAGAAAAATCCGACATGAGCTGTAACACCAAGAAAAATCTGAAAATGCGTTAATGAAGAAGCTGTTGGTAAGACTGTTAAACTGTAAATTGCTATCATTTAAAAAGATCAGTAAAGGGAAAGTAATTACTTAGCCACAGAAGCAAAGTTAATTCCCACTAAGGGTTCAGCTTCAAGTTTTCATTCTAATGAAAATAAAAGGGCATGCTTAAGCCAAGAAAGGAAAGGCACTGGATCAGTAGTTCATATTCTCAGAGGTGGGCTCAGTTCCTGGAATGTCCCTCCTCTCCTCCCCCACAAGAAAAGATGTCTTTACCAGTAAAGGTATCATTGTCTTAACATGAAAATATCAACATGTTTTCATAACACCACACAGATCTGTATTTGCTATGCTAATAACCTACACCTTTCCTAAATGTTAAACATAAAAATTGAGTATAAATGAGAATAAGACAGAAGGGAAAAAAAAAGGGTTTTCAAAATAGGTAGAACCTCAGAAAAGATTTAAAGAAGCTACAATTATTGTCCATGAAGAGAAAGATACTAGAAATATTTTAAACACTTCAACTTTCAAATAACTGGCCTTATTCTATATTATATTTATAAACAAGAACAGAGGAGTGAGGATTTGTAAAACAATGCTTTTCAAAATGTGTTTCTGAGGCCATTAGCACTAGCACCATGTGGAAACCAGCTAGAAATGCAGACAGGCCCCATCTGAAATGAGCAGATTCAGACCCTCTGAGGCAGACACAGAGCCCTCTCAGGTGAAAAGAGCTCTACATCTGGGAATCACTGGGCTAAAACAAGATAGGTACAGATACTTTAGTGAGAAATAAGTACACAAAGAAGCACAATCTTTTTCTCCATAAGATGAACAAAATGTAAGTGAAATACAAAATAAGTGATGAGTTCGATTGATGCAAGAAGTAATAGTTTACAATGCTAACATTGTCTTCTTGGCTAAATTTAAGTGCAGAAATCAAGAGGTTTAATTGCTCTAATTTTGACTATCAATTTATGCTAAGGGGAGTCTAAATAAGTACAAGTGTAAATTGCATAAAACACATTTTTAACAAATAAGGTAGCGTTATTTTCATAAACATTTACTACTTAAGGAAAATGTAATACTGAATAAATCTGGAAGTAAAATTTTGACAATCTTTAAAAACACTACTTTCCTTAGAAGCAGAATGTCATCAAAAACAACAAAATATGAACCACTGTAACCACTGTTTATTTTTCTTTGGCCTATTAATTAAAATAAATTTCAAAAGTGACTCAAAGGATGGCATCAATATAGTTGTTTTCAGAGAGAACTCAGTAGACCTTGCAAATAATGTCTAAGCAATGTGTGGGGTATAATTCATGATTTAATACTATCTAGAAAATAAACATAAAAGTACATAAGCACTTGGTCTCCAATCTCCAATTCTAAATACAACAATTTTTAATATTTCAATTGCATTTCTAAACTCTTCAAATTTGGCATGTAAAGACAAAGGCATAATCATTATTTTTCAACAACCTAACAAAAACATAAAGTATCATTTATATGCTTTTTTTTTTTTTTTTTTTGGATAGGCAGAGTGGACAGTGAGAGAGAGAGACAGAGAGAAAGGTCTTCCTTTGCCGTTGGTTCACCCTCCAATGGCCGCCGTGGCCAGTGCGCTGCGGCCAGCGCACCGCGCTGATCCGATGGCAGGAGCCAGGTACTTCTCCTGGTCTCCCATGGGGCGCAGGGCCCAAGCACTTGGGCCATCCTCCACTGCACTCCCTGGCCACAGCAGAGAGCTGGCCTGGAAGAGGGGCAACCGGGACAGAATCCGGCGCTCCGACCGGGACTAGAACCCGGTGTGCCGGCGCCGCAAGGCGGAGGATTAGCCTAGTGAGCTGCGGCGCCGGCCTATATGCTATTTCAATATGATTTTGGGTTACAACTTTCCGACTACCATATTAAAGATTTGTTCCTCTATTAAAGAATAGTAACAAATGCTTTTAAAACATTATCTGTCCAAATATCAGAATAAAGTATTATTTCTAACATTAATGTTCATAAAACTTACATCTTATTCATAAAACCCATCAACCACAACAAAGAAAAATCCTAAATCCTGCTTTAGATAAAGGACATAAACCTGTTCAAATGGGGGCAAAACACTGGAATTTAAACATTATAAAACTCACTCCTATACTTTTTCTAACTTAAAACGTGAGGATGGGAGTGGGGTATGGGTGATGGGAGTCTTTCCAGGAAGGAAGTCAAATGTTCATCTCGGGGGCCAGCACGGTGCTGTAGAAGGCTAAACCTCTACCAGCAGTACCGGCATTCCGTATGGGTGCCCGTTTGAGTCCCAGCTGCTCCACTTTCAATCCAGCTCCCTGCTAATGTGCCTGGAAAAGCAGAGGAAGATGGCCCAAGAACTTGGGCCCTTGTACCCACATGGGAGATCTGGAAGAAGCTCCTGGCTTTGGATGGCCTAGCTCTGGAAGTTGTGGCCATTTGGAGAGTGAACCAGCAGATGGAAGCTCTCTCTCTCTTTCTCTCTATGTATCTCTGCCTTTCAAATACATTAATGAATCTTTTAAAGAAATGTTCATCTCTACAACTGAAGAAAAAGTAAACAGATAAATAATTTTGGAGAGTAACAGCTTATTAACTTACTACCTGTATATGAGCAAATACCAATATATCTGATTAGCAAAAATTGGAATGTTCTCAAGAAAATGTGTAATTGATACATAAGATTTTATAAAAGTATATTATTGCTAGCTTGCATACTAGTATACAGAAATTATTTGGAAAATGTCATGCCCAGATTAATAGATTTTGAAGAAACATTATTTTCCACATTTGGGACACAGTGCTTCATTACTAATAAAACATTTATGCAAACAAGCTATTAATATGTTCCTTTTCCTTAACCTTTTAAAACTGTAAGGGAAAGAAGACCCAGGGTGCACATTACCTGTAATCTGAGAATAAATTGTATTGGAAAACAATACAGCATATTGTTCAACCCTGTTCAGAAGCAAAGTCATTTGCTAATTGGGAAGATTAGTGATTAGTGTTTAAAAAGTCAGACTTTTACAATCAAAAAGAATTGCTCTTTAAAGATCCAGCTTAGCAGCTTACTTTAATTTTGACTGCAAAAGCAATGTATTAAACTTTTCAACCTTAGCTTTCTCATCTGTTGAAATGCAGTATCTTCTTTGAGGGCTGTTGGTACAGTTAAATGAAAAAATGCAGACAATCTCAGAATAATGCCTGACCAAACCCCAACAAAAATGAGCGCCAACGAAAACATCAGCAGTAACAATATCTCTAACATAAGATGGACAGATCTGAAAACCTGAAATCAGATCTTTTACTCTTCCAGAGTTGTTTCTGTGCTGCACATGTTTTTGCCTGTGTATGGCTTTAAAAACAGGCCCAACTATTCACATAAATTTTTTTCCATTCCAACTCTAATCTTGAATTATACAATGCCCAACAAATTGTTTTTACTCCTCTTTTGATTATCTTATGCTCATTATTACACTTTACCAAGTGCAAAGTATGGAGATGAGATTCCATGTGTAATCTATTGTGAGAGGTGTTTTAATCAATAGTCTTGTTCTGCTGATTAAGCAGGGGGCTTCTGTTTTGGCAAGATAACATTAGTTTCTCCAGTCATGCTCCAAAAACCATTGGGAATCTTCAGCAGATCATTAGATATGCTACAATAAAGCTTCGGTGCATTTCCTTTTCTTGCTTAAATTACTTCTTCACTGTCCCATCATTCCCCGTCACCAATGGCACAGCATTATTATTGTAGCTGCCCTGAAACTTACACTAGAGCTATGTCTCCAGGCCATAGGATGCCATTTTCAATTGAAGCTTCTACTCGAAAATATAAATTAAGAAAATTTCATTATCTCCTGCCAGGGGCCATTATTCACCATAGTTCTATGGAAGATTAAAAATGCAAAATCCACTGACTGAAGAAATACTACAGCATTCAACAGAGAAGCTTGGTAAACTATAACAGAACTAAAAATTCAAGTTTGTTTAAATCTGAAATAATCTTCTAGGCTTAGTCCAATTCTTTTTTTTTTTATGTTCAATGAAGACTGCTTCAATGATTTACTTCTTTTTGTGACTGTTTTTCCTTTTGAACTTGTTACAAAATACCAGCAATAATAGGTCTATTGTTTTTCCTCCAAAGTTATATTCTGCCTTAATTATAGGTGTTCAGTTTTTGGAGATGAAATACATGCTTGGAAGGTGCCAGGGCATCTTCAGTTATATCCCATTTAAAAATGCCAAGTATAAACGGAACATTCATATGAGTATCCTAAAGAGGGTCTATCATATGAGCAGGTGAACTATATATTCTAAATGAACAGAACATTTACAACTGAATAGAATAGGAAGGATAGTCATTCTTGAGCCTTGATTATTAGATAAAAACAGAAGGTATCCCAACAAGTAAATTTTATTCTGTTCAAGTGTACAAGTTAAAAAAACGTCAGACCCTCACCACAAAAGGAAGGAAAAAAGATTAAAGAGAAAACAAAGAAAACAGAAATCATAAATTTTTCCTGGAGATGATCATATGCCTGGCACCTAATAAGAATTCAGAAAGTGTTTCTAAATGAATGAAATAATGATGAATGGTTAACCTGGCTATTTCTGCTCATAAATAAACATGGTTAATAAAAAATACACATCATACATCTAATTCGGCTTCAACTGGCTACAGATGAATTTCAGAGAACTCTGTCAATTTGGATATAGTTTTGTATCATGAAAGCCAATAATAAAACACTTACGAGATAGCTCATCTATTTAAAAGGAGAAAGGAGAAAAGGATCCTTGTGCTTTGAAACACTTCTCCATTCACCAACATTACAAATGACCTAGTAGTCTAGCCTCTAGAACACTTGTATTTTTTATTCCATATTTAGAGCAATTTTTCTACACACAGCAGATGATCTTAAAATCTGAATAGGTAAGCTCCAAAGCAAACAGATCTACACAAAGTAATTGCAGGAATTGAGAGCGACAATGATGTTATGCTCCAACAGACAGGGTTACAATCATCCTCACACATGCAAGAGCTAAACAGACAAATGTTAAATCAAACCTTTGTTTTAACTTTTAATTTCATAATGATTTTTTTTTACCATGTAAAGGTTTATTCTGTAGAGCTAAGGAAAGCTGGTCTTGCTTTCTTTAAATATTTATTAATGATGATTTGTGAGCTTAACTAATTGCTAGGTAAACATAACATTAGGAAGCTAAATGGTGCGTAATTAATATGGCAAAAAAGAGGTGTTATATAGTAATGCTCTCATTTGTCACATAACCATGTTCTCCTAATTTGTTTAAAAAGTTGGGTAGTTTAGAAGATTTTAAACCATCATATAGTAGTTATTTAGCAATGTTAGGATATTATAATCCATACATTATAGAAAACTGTATTCAAGTGTTTTGAAATTACTGAAGTTTCTACTGTACCATAATCTAATATAATCTACTTACATAATGATACATTCATAAACACATACCTTGAAAAAATAAACACTATAATTTATATTCAATATTCATATAGACTGGTGCTTTCAAAAGTTTTTAATACAATCCTACTTTTAAACAAATTGCAACTGATTAAATCTTTTAAATTGTAAAAAAAAAAAGTCCAACTAATTTAAATAAAACATAAATCAGTTTGACTGAAAAGGAATACAGCATGATGTAAGAGAAATAGCCAAAAAAGAGAGTAGAAAGAAAAAGCAAAAAACCAGTTAACCTATGACAAGTCAAAAAAAAAAAAAAAAAAAAAAAAGGCTTGTGTAAATTCAAAGTTCTAGAAAGTTGTATTCTCTTTTTCAGATGTTGAAAAGAGGAAGAATTTAAAAATGATACCCTCCATAACCATTTTGCATCTAAATAAAACACTGTGCCAGGAATTTTATAACAACGGCAAGGTATGCGTATTTTAATATTTTAGTTGATTTGCATCTTAGAAACTCCAAAAAATTTCCTCAAAAATTCCACATTAATTACTAAAATAAGCATTTTGAAATGGCAGTGATATGGTAAGAACAGCTTTTTGTGTCTTAAAGATCTCTGAAATTCCTTGCAGTTTTACTGGACCTTGGGGTCAGTTTAATGCAAAGTAGCCTTGACTCACTCAGAGCCTATTAATCCAGTACAAAACCTCTTGTTTGCAGAAATGCACATTCAACATAAATGTACTTGCTTTTATTAGTAAAATAAGAAGTATTTATTTGCAAAGCATGCCACTGAGACTTTCTTTCACACAGCGTCATCAGGTCTTACTATTTAATGAAAATAATCAGATAATTGAGGTGGAGATAAAAACTATAAAAGTTTGAAATGCTTAAAAAATATTGCTTCTGTGTCCAGGTTTAAGATGTCTGCTTTTAATTCAAAGAAATTTTCAAACCTGTATCAATTAAGAGCAATTATTTATAAAAATGTTAACCTACTACAGTTTGCACTTGGAGAAACTATCACATTTTTAACAAGGGAAATGGGAAATTGCTATGGGATGTCCTAGTTAGATTAAATTAGCAAGAAACTTGTTACCTTACTATATAAAAGACACAGCGTAATAAGACATGACCTTGCAGAGCCTCGGAGCCAATCTGCGATGTTTTTCCTTCCTATAACCCTTGCTAATTATCTGCAAAGTTACAGACCCTTTTGTCGTGGGTTATTTTTCTTCAAATTGTGAGGGGATTTGGGTTTCTAAATATTTAATTAGTTTTGTTATAATATGAGACTTGTTATACATGCCAAGCATTTCGATTTCCATACTCCACTCCTTCTAATTATCCTCAGATTTAGATTGGTCATCCCGAATCTTTTCCGTTTGTAATTATTTACTTCTTAAAGATCATTCAGTGAAGAAATATTTTCACCCTTATGGCTCTTCTTTTCCACAAATGGCTTTTCTGGTCCGTTAATTACCCGCTCGGAGGATTAGAGCTGAAAATAATGTAAAAGAACCTGCAACTAAAAGGAGTTTTAGAGGGCAAAATTGAGTAAATGAGATTTGTTTTGTTGCTATTTTCAATTCACCTTAAAGATTACTCACTTGGCTTGGGCATGATTTTGATTAACAGGAAAATTATGCCAGAAAAATTTTTCTTCTGACTTCCAGGATGTTTGATGGAGCGTCATTAAGACAGTATCATAAACATCTGAATATAAAACATCTTGTCTAATTGAGAGCCAATAGAATTTCCACTTTTCAGACCTTGCTTTGATTAGAGCTTGGTGACAAATGTTCTTAAATAAATCATACTAAAGTACAGAAATAATACCACCAGACTTCTGAAAGCATGGCTTTTCAAAAAACAAAAATTCTATCTATGGGGCCGGTGCTGTAAAAACCTCAGCAGTGCTGGAATTCCATATGGGCGCCGGTTCGAGTCCTAGCTACTCCACTTCCGATCCAGCTCTGTGCTATGGCCTGGGAAAGCAGAAGATGGCCCAAGTCCGTTGCAGCCAGGAGTGAGCCAGCGGATGGAAGACCTCTCTCTCTCTCTCTCTCTCTCTCTCTCTCTCTCTCTCTGTCTCTCCTCTAACTTTGCCTTTCAAATAAATAAATAAATCTTTAAAAAATATATATCTATGCAAAAATTAAGGGCATGACTCTTTGCTATATAATTGACTCAGGAAGTTTCACTTTTTCTTTTATTAAAATGACTCCATATTGTATGAGGCAAGAAAACATTCACTACCCAAAATGAGTTTTAAATTTTTTTCCTACTCTCAAGTACTGTATTTCTTCATCAAAATTTTCAACTAACTATACTTTTTGTTATTTTTATTTTAAGGTAATTTATTTTCCTCATACAACTTCTAAAATATTTTGGTAGTAAGATACTTGATGTAGTGTGCAGATATGTGCACAACTATATCCTGTATAAAACAGCATGGAAAATGAGTAAGCAATATCCTAATGATATGCACTGAATTAATAAATTATTGTTGGAGGGTAAGGGAATTACGTTTCTCCAAATGTTCAACAAAGTGAAAACTCTTACTCTGAAAACAAAGTGCTACATTATTTTTCTGAAAGCCATGAATCATTTTTTATTAAACAATACCACTTTAAACCCCAAGAACCATTGATTCATGGTTCCTTAGGTCATTTCCTTCCAACCCAGGAAAAATTCACCTTATCATCTACTTCCTGAGATTTTATCTTCATAGTCAGATTATGTCTCAACTCCCAAGAAATTTTCATATAAATATTCTGTTCTAATAGATGTGATAACCCTTCCATCCAAAAACAATCTTTTTAGCAACTATGTGCTAATAAATCTGAGCATAAACTATATATTAGCAACAAATACAATAGAACCAAATTAGTATTAAATTTTAGCAACCAAACCTTTGTCAAGGAAATTGTTCCTTCAAAAATAAAAATTAAAAAACCTGCTAGACTTCAGTGGATGAGAAATGGCGGTGGAAACGAGCATGGAATTATACAACTGCAATTCTGGTCCAAACCCCTCAGATACTCCCTTTGGGCCCTTTTCTCCTATAGTTCACTCACCCTGCAACCTCAGTGTTTCTCCAAAAAAACCCTGCTTAAAGATCACTGATTTGATATAATCCTTCATCAATGCAGGTAAGAAACTAAGGCTCAGAGATTCTGAATTAATCACCAAAACTACACCCTAGAAGAATCACTGATTCAGAAACACCCCTCTTTCTCTCCTAAGCAGTTCTCTACTGTACCACCTGCTCCATATGTACAAGTCAGTACTGTTTTCTACAGCAGACATAATAACAGGGTTAACCTAGGGGTTAAGAATCCTGTATCCCACATTAGCAAGCCTGTGTTCAGTACCTAGCTCTGGCTCCTGACTCCAGTTTCCTGCTAATGCAGGCCCTGGGAGGCAAGGATGATAGCTCAAGTGATTGAGTTTCTGCCAACCATGTGGGAGACCTGGATTGAATTCCAGGCCACGGTGGGCATTTGGAGAATAAACCAGTGGATGGGAGTTCTGTCTTTTTATCTAATAAATACATAAATAAGTAAATAATTATTGAAAGGATGTATTTGAAAGGCAGAGTTACAGAGAGAGCCAGAGAACTTCCATCTGCTGGCTCACACCCCAAATGGTCGCAATGGTAGAATCTGGGTCAGGTCAAAGTCAGGAGCCCAGAGCTCCATCTGGGTCTATCACATGGATGGCCAAAGCCCAAGCACTGGGTCATCTTTCACTGCTTTCCCAGACATGTTGGATCAAGGAATTGGATCATCAGCAAAGCATCTGGGACTTGAATAGGCATCCATACAGGATACTGACATTGCAGGCTGTGGCTTAACCCACTGCACCACCACTGGGGCCACCACAAGCTGGCCCCAAGAAAATAAATTTTTAAAGAAATCACAACAGGGGCAGCTTTTTCCATGTAGATTTTAAGGACCTTGTTATCTGTGTAATCTAAAACAGCTAGCATAGCAGTGAGCTAACTTCATTGAGGATTCTCTGAAATGAGCTTTTGCAGAAATTACTATATATACTTTTTGAACTATTTCTTCCTTGATAAGAAGATCCATCTAAGGATCATAAGTCTCTGAAGCAGAAAATCGCCAGAGCCAAGGCTATCAGGCTTCTCGTCTGAGTAACTTATGCTCTCCTCCTCCCAGTGGTGCCCTCCACGCAAGCAGAGGTGCAGCAACTCCTTTTGGACTTGAGGGAGGCACACACATAGGCAGGAAGCAGCAGCCAAGCAGGTGGTAAAACAGGAGTCAATACAACCTGTCCTGGCCAAATAGCATTACATGCCTCCCTGATTATCAATACTGCAGACGATCTTTCTCTCGCTCTCCTTTCCCTACAGCAGTAACTGTCTATATAATTAATTTGGTAATTAATCACATTCCTTCACAGCAATCTTTCACAGCTTGCATTTTACTTGTTACTAAATCTACCTACTATGTTCCATTTGTAGAATGAAACCATAAGCTTCTTATGTATGATTTTATTATTTATTTATTAGGATGCTGGGCACTTCATTCTACCAGGTCTCATACAAGGACTTTTAGCTGTCCCTAAGACCTTGGTTCTACCTCTATTAAGATGATTTTAGTTCATCTAAATGCCCAGACCAGTTTTCAGCATGAAGTACTCACTGAATAAATACTGTCCAAATTGGAATTCTAGTTCTTCTGTATTTTATGGAAGGTTTTTAATAAAGTAAATTCAAAATGCCTTATGATACATATTAGCTGTCATTTCATTAGTAAAAAAAACTGCAGAGATTTTGTAGAGATACTTACTTGACTATTTATCCTGTAGATGAAAAAAAAAATAAAGGCCAAAACAGGGAAACACAAACTCTAGGGATATTTCTGAGCAGTGGAGCAGGTTTACAAGTCAAAAATAATCCTTAATACGCATAATCTGAATATAAATAATCAAGTTCAACAGACTTATAAAGAGATGGATACTTTGTAGTACAACACTCAAACTTAATGGAGTCTAACCTGACTGATAAATACATGACAAATTTCTCTGGCTTACTTCTGATAAATCAGAACTAATCTTTAATCATGACAAAATATTCATAATCTAATCCTTTTATCAAATTGACTACCACTGCAGGAGTCTCATGTGTTTGCACAATTAAAAACCCCATGTTAGCTGTATATAATAAGGCATTACATTTGATGCAAATCCTTCTCTATTGAAATAAGTGCCAAGCTGACAGCAGGAAGTAGCTGATAAGAAAGCAACAAGGCATTGCTGATGGCATTCTTGATAACTGAACACCAACTCATAAGCATTCAGTCTCCAGCCTATTACCCAAAGAGCTCTTTTTTAGAAAGCACAGATCAAAGGAAGTGTCCTTTTGTTGTATCCCAGTCACAAAGGCAAGAAATTATCTTTAAACACATGGATGGATGGATAGATGGATGGATGAAGGAAAGAAGGAAGGGGGGGATACAGAGAGAAGGTATGATAATTTTATATCCATCTGTGAGTCTGGTACTAGAAAAAGTGGTAGAACACATTAACTGTTGCTATACCCTAGGAACAGAAATACCTACAATTCTGGAAGCACAGTAATACTCTACATGGCACTTTAAAATAGTATCTATGCAAAAGAACACTAACATAAATGGATATGCAATTGTGTATTACTGTTCTTTGCTATAAAGAGAGTGAAGTCTTTATTGTTTCAGAGTTACCATGAAGGGTCTCAAATCCTAGTGCTATTTTCTGTGCTTTCATTATAAAGCCAAAAATAACTTTTAAGATACACTGCAAGGTTTTGAGACAAAGAAAGAACACAATCTTTGTTCTTTCCTCCTTAGCCTACATGCAAGAAGAGAATTCATGATGCCTGAGCAGCAGAAAGCAGAAAGCAGATGTTCTGTGGTATACACAGTAAGAAATGAAAGGGTGAGGACAGACAGACCGATCCAGTACTTTCCCAATATACAGCGCATTCTGCCAATGCTCACCACTTTCGCTTTACCAATTTTTGGAAGTCTGTTGCACTATAAGGGAGATTTGGTATCTTAGTTATTTCTGTACATATCTCCTCCTCTTTGCCAGATTTTAACATCTCTGAGGAGTGACAATTTTAAGAAACTCTGAACCACATGTAGAGTGTAACACTGTGTCTTATTCTAAAATTTATCACTCCATAACCATCAGCCTACACTCTTGGAAATAATATATTCTCAGCAGCTGCTTATAAATACCTTTAAAGTATTTGGCACATTAGCTTGGGCATCATAAAACTCATTAATCCTTTGGTAGCATAAATCAATGAATGAAAAGACAAAGATATAACCTTCAGAAGCCAAGCTAGTCCCATAACCATATGACAAAAACCAAATTAAAACTTACCTAGTCACACAGATTATATAAATGGTTTGTTTTTAAAAACTGCAATGGAGGCAGAGCCTTCCATTCCATATAACCGTAGCATGAATGAACTTCCCACTGGTAGCTTGTCTGAAAGGCTCAGTTCATCAGGCACTATAAAATGTTAGACTCAAATGCTTTAAATATCGCAGACACCATGTGCGGCCTTGGGAGTACAGGCCCATGTGCTGTGAAGCGGCAAACACCGTGCTCTTCTGAAAGCTAACATGCGCGTGTATGCCACAGATCTAAACAGGGTAGGCACACTAAATAATGAATGACTAGAAAAACATCTCATGACTGTAGATTAAAAGCACATTATACACATTTTCATATTGTGCACATCAAAATCTATTAAGCAATTTTAAGGTGTTTCAGGTGGTAGAAAAGTTGTGACTAAATATGATCTTATCTTAATAAGCTGTGTTTTGAGGTGGCATATTTTACACTTGACAAAGTTTAAGCATTATTTTTGTTTGCCAAACGTATCAGAACAGTTAAAGTAGTGTAGTTACATATAATATTACATGTTGTATGTTAGGAATAATGCTCAACTTATTAAGTGAGTTTGATATGTTAATATTAAGAAAAAGAAACACTAGAAGATCTTGCTACTGCTCTTATCTTTGACCCTTAAACTTTTCCATTTCAGCAACCTCATTAATGTCAAAATGCTATTAGAATGTCTGCCCAACATTAAAACCTCCACAGCCTGGGCAAGGCAAAATCTTCTGGGTTCAAACAGGAGTGCTTTCTTTTAGTATTCAGCAAAAAAGCTTTAATAGAGTCAGAAAGGTAGGAATATTATTTTATTAAAGAAAAAGGAAGACAACAAAGAAAAACTTTTAGTTTGCAAAAAGTCATTTTTAGACCTGAGTAGGACTTTTTTTTTTTTTTTTTTTTGCTTCGTTTTTACATCTAACTGTAATTCCTCAAATGCACTTATACGCAACCAGTACCACTGACAGGACCTGGTTTTAGTATTTAGTACCAGCACTGTTCCTTGGTCAGGTCACACCTGAAGGGGCATTTGAGGCAAGACTTCTCAGAGACTTATTGCAAGTCCTCCTGAACTCAGCGAAGCCACAACAGAAGCAGAGTTGGGTGGCGTGAAAAGAAGTCGAACTCCAGCACAGTCGTAAAAAAGGCCTACCAAGACCTTCAGGAAGGTGGCTCTGGAGCGGAGAGAGCCATGCAGGGAGGTCCCAAAATTAAGCAAAAAGGACGAGGAGGGCAAGACAGTGGACCCTGGCATTGAGGGAGCACTGCCTTTGAGGAGAAGGGCAGGAGACCTGCAGAGGGACTGGGCTGTGAGCTCATCCAGGCAACAGCTTGGGCAGCTGGGGCAAGAGTGCCGCACGCTAGAAGGAGCATCACCACGACCACTACAACAGCACGCCTGGGAAGGGTTTCATCAGCTGTTTCCAAACACAGTTCTTCCACTACTCGTCCTCATTTTCACGGCTTTTATTCTATTTTATCTTCTTGTACACACTGATATGTCAATCCTGTTTACTAAGTGATATTCAGTGGGTCTCCTATAGAGCAATGAACCTTAACAGGCAGCTTTTAATTGGCCCACATAGGAAACCGCATTACTATTAATTCCACAGCTACAGCATAAAATAAAACCATTGCTTCTCCAACTCCAGAGCAATTAGACCTCTCGGCTATTTGGCTAACTCTACTTCACGATACCCAATGCAGTTAATTATATTTTTTGATGTTAATAGTCTCTGTCAGTCTCAAGCATAACTTCTCTTTGATGAATATTTAAATTATATTTGAATAAAAAATAATCTTAGTTACATTTCATATTCAGTAATCATTGCAGCTTAATAAAGGTCTACTCGTCAAGGGTTGAAATAAATGGCCATGTACATATAAATGCCCTGAATCGACTTATCAAATAATATATTTGTGGTGATCATTATCTAACACACTTATTATATTACATTTTTAAGTAACAACCCACAATTAAGATTTCAAAAGTTGCTTATAGACACTTTTAGATTATATATACTTAATTCCATAAATAACGATGAGAACATAAAAGGACTAAGACATAAAATGATTGTGTTTATGGGAAAAAAATTACCAAATTATAAAATGTCCTAGAGTAAAAAAATCAGCATACAGAGTACTGCCTCCTCTTGCTGTACTGTTAAGGCATGTTCTAAGAGTAATAAGAAAAAGAAGCTTTGATTTACCAATTTACCAAAAGATCTTTTCATGATAAATCTTATTGAAATCATTACTGAAGAAAAGTAACTTAAACAATAGTTTTTACACACAAAGCTATAATCAGATGAGGGAAATTTCCAAAAATGAAGAGTAGGGGGTGTAGCAGGCGAGTGGTAGAGGGAATCCATTAGTATAATATCTTAAAATTTGTTCATTTGACATATAGCTTAAAAGTTTTTTAGGTTCAATCAAGCATTTAAAATAAAGTATGAAAATGGGTTATTCCAACTCAAAACCTTTACTGAATGGATAATGTTTTGTTGTCTTATGTACTTAATTAAGATCCCTTAATCCTTTTTTCTAAAAAAAAAAAAAATATGTAACTATTTATTTGAGAGAGAAATAGAGGGACAAAGGTTCACCCCCCAAATGCCCACAATAGCAAGAGTGAACAATGGAACACAATCCAGGTCTCCCATCTGGGTGGCAAGGATCCGACACTGAGTCATTACCCCTGCCTCCCAGGGTGTACATCAGAAGGAAGCTTGGGGGGGGGGGGGGGCGCCAGGGCACGAGGGCGACGCTGTGGTATAGCAGTAAAGCCGCCGCCTGCGGTGCCGACATCCCATGTGGACGCTGGTTCTGGTCCCAGCTGCTCCACTTCCAATCCAGATCTCTGCTGTGGCCTGGGAAAGCAGTAGAAGATGGCCCAAGTCCTTGGGCCCCTGCACCTGCATGGGAGACCCAGAGGAAGCTCCTGGCTCCAGATCGGCACAGCTCCAGCTGTTGAGGCCAATTGGGGAGTGAACCAGCAGATGGAAGACCTCTCTCTCTCTGCCTCTCCTTTCTCTATGTAACTCTAAATTTCAAGTAAATAAATAAATCTTAAAAAAAAAAAAAAAAAAGCCAACTAACCAAATGAACCTAAGTTGCTGACTGCACTACCAACTATGGTGGAATCCTAGATAAAAGACTGTCTTTAGGGGAAAAAAAAAAAGAAAAAAAAGGAAGCTGGAACTGCAGCAGAGCCAGGAGTCACACCCAGGTACTTCAGTGTGGAGACCCAGCCATACCAAGCAGTGGCTTAACTACTAAATGCCTGCTCCACCCCCTGAATTTTTAAATTTTTAACCTCTTAGTCTCTCTTCCCCCAAATATAAAATCTTTGAAATACAAAGAAGATAGCAAAAAGATATAAGGAGGCTGGCGCCACGGCTCACTAGGCTAATCCTTTGCCTGTGGCACCGGCACCCCAGGTTCTAGTCCCGGTTGGGGAGACCAGGAGGAAGCATCTGGCTCCAGGCTTCGGATTGGCGCAGCGTGCCAGCCACAGTGTGAGCGCCACAGCGGCCATTTTGGGGGTGAACCAATTGGGGGGTGAACCAACAGAAGGAAAACCTTTCTGTCTCTCTCTCTCTCTCACTAACTCTGCCTGTCCAAAAAAAAAGAAAAAAAAAAGATATAAGGAAATGCCCTGAGATATATATATCAATCTAAGAAATACAGGCCAATCACTTTACAAATTTAAATGGTAGCTGTAGATTCAAATTTTGTGGGGGTCTAAAGCCTGTGCAATATAAGGGTTCTTCTTTAAAAAAAAATAGAAAACTGTCGCTCCCCCTCTTCGTGGAGGAACGACACAGGACCCTGCGCTGTTCTTTCGTCTGCTCGGCCCTCCCCGGGTTTGCTGCTGGTTCTTCCCGGGTTGGCTACTATCCCTTCCACCTCCGTGGAAGGGCGGTTCCCCCTGGCCACATTCCCCACTTCCGCAGGGGAGCGGCACTCTGCCGGCCGGCTCTCTCGGGGGCTGCACAGGTGTTCCCCTTAGATGTTCCTGGTGCATGCCGTCTCTCTCCTCCTTTATAGTCCTCCTCTGCCAATCCCAACTCGGCTGCCCACACGCCGAGTACGCTGCTCTCCTCCAATCAGGAGCAAGTCCTACAGTTTATTGGTTGAACTGGAGGCAGCTGTGTAGAAGCTGTTTTCTTCTCTCCCAGCGCCATATTGTGGGAGAGCAGGTGCATAGAATAAGTCTTAATTCCAGTAACAGTCTAGTCCAAGCTGCTCCCCACAGAAAACTTTCTACAAAATCAGGCAGCAAAGGGAAGAGCTATTTAAGGGGGGAAAATATAACAACAAACACATTTTTAAAAGTCAACAGACAACCACAAAGTCCAGGAAACTAAAGTAACATTTTAACTAACTGTCTGGTATTCCTTTCTAATAATTTATTTTTAATCTGTATGGTCTACGACTATTTCTTCACATTACACTTTCATAGTGTTATTCTCCATAATTTGCCTTTCTTCTGGAATGGCTGATCAATTCTTTTTTTAACTTTTGATGGTTCAGATACATAAAACATGCAACTACATTGCTACATGTGCATGTCACCTGTAAGGCTCCAGCCTGTGCCTCATAAACACTGACATTCTGCAAAATTCTGTATTAAATTAGACATATCAGAAGAGGGAGAAAGTATGCTGCATTTATAATTTCAAGTATTCCACTTGAATGTGCAATCCACATATTCCACCAAAGAATACATATTAGACGTCTGTTTTGATTAGATATCTAGGAGAGCCAAATGCCCTCTTACTGTGTTACACATTTAGTGACTGAAAGAATTGTTCACAGACTAGCTTTTATATGCTATGAACATTACTTCTCTTCTGATACCCACTTATCTCAGGTGCCATACGATACATTTAAATTGCAAGATGACACCTGGCTTTGCACATTTATGTCATGATGTGTGAGGAAGTATAATGAATAAAAGGAGTATTTCTAAAGGCCATTTCTTCACAAAAATAGCTAGCAATAACTAAATTGTACATGAATGTCTGCAAACCACATAAAATTCCCCCACTAAACCCAGACTGAATTTATCACCAACTGAACTTCCACTTAACAGGATCCAAAAAGGCTCTTGGCTACTCCTAAGCCACCATAAACGAGGAGAAGTTGAACAGAGAAGTCAGACAATGAAATCAAGACCATAAAAGAGTGTTTAAATATCATAATTCTGTACATTTTACAAGCAAACACGTGAGCCTGTGAACAGGTTCCAATGCCTGAAAGAGGCCCATGTGAGTAAAGGTCTCTGATCTTTGAAGATTGTCACCGGTTTCATGGATTTACCATGAATTCAAGTTGGAGGCAGACACCACTTTCACAAATCACAGGTGAGTTCAGCAACAATGGTCTGTGTTCTGAATAAACAAATGGAAGGCCACTCAAGGCAACTTAAATACAGCAGCTCCTATTTCTGACACTGTTTTCCATGGCTATGGAGAGTGTGTGGATTGCTAAAACCACATCTTTCTTGATCAAATATGACATGTTAAGAAACACTAGCAAAATAGCAACTGGTATTAGTTATAAAATACACTTAATTTATATGATATAAACAAATATTAAAATCATATTTTTGGGGGCTGGCGCTATAGCATAGTAGGTTAAGCCTCCACCTATGATGCCAGCATCTCATATGGGCACCAGTTCAAGTCCTGGCTGCTACACTTCCAATCCAGCTCCCTGGTAATGGCCTGGGAAACCAGTGGAAGATGGCCCAGGTGCTTGGGCCCCTGCACTGACATGGGAGACCGGGAAGAAGGAAGCTCCAGACTCCTGCTGGAGCTGGGCCATTTGGGAAGTGAACTAGTGGATGGAAGACCTCTCTCTCTCTCTCTCTGTCTGTAACTCTGCTTCTCAAATAAATAAAACCTTCTTAAAAAATCAGATTTTTCTTAAAAATACTTCAAAGGCATATATCAGATCTAAAACTAATGTAGGACAGGACAACTAACAACAGAAGCCAAACTAACTACATTGCTGTAACATATCACATGATGTAAAAATTTTGTTTCTAAGGGAGACAGACAGAAAACATCCAGACACACAGAGATTTGCCATCTACTGGAACACTCTCCACATGCCCACAACAGCCAGAGCTGGATCAGGCTGAAGCCAGGAACCTTGAACTCCATCTAGGTCTCTCACGTGAGTGGCACAGACACAGGTACCTGAGTCATCACCTGCTGCCTCCCAGGGTGTGCATTAGCAAGACACTGGAATCAGGAGCACAGCTGGGCCTTGAACCCAGTCACTCTGCTATGGGATGCAGGCATCCCAAGTGCCAAATGCCCAACTGAACTATAATATATTTAGAGAAAACACATAGCAAAGTAAAAAGGATGGGTCTTTAAAATCTGCAAAATGCTATCAGAAACATAATTACTAAAAATACTTTTTCTTTACACAACGTACAAGGTAGAATACCAATATTCGTGATTATTTTTTTGTTTCTGTGTTGTTATTATGGTCTAGGTTTCTGATTTCAGTGTGTATGAAAAATTAATGAGACCATAATAAATGGCAGTTTAAGCTGTTATTATACAGATTAACATCAAATCTTCCATTCTTCATTTAATGAACTTGGTCAACAAATATATTATGAATGATTCTGACTCACAATTGCTATCTTGCTCCTAAACTGATAGTGAGAAAACAAAATAAGGGGAGGCAGATGTTTAGACGAGCAGTTAAGATGCCTAATCCCATATCAGAACACCTGGATTCATTTTCCAGCTCCGGCTCCTGACTCCAGCTTCCTGCTAATGTAGACCCTGGATGGCTCAAGAAATCCTTCCTGTCACTCATGTGGGGAGACCTGGATTGAGTTTTCAGATCCTCAGCTTCAGCCTTGGCCCTCCCCTAGACTACTGTGGGCATCTGGAGGTGAATCAGACAGGGAGCATCCACACACTCGCTCTCTGTCTCCTTCACAAGTAAACAGATACAAAGTGGAAAAGAAAACAAAATAAGAATCTAAGGTAAACCAATGCCTAAGGATGTTTTCTCTACCAAATAATAAATAGGCATTTTATTTATTCAGAAATCTCATTAATAAGACTCAAGAATAATTTGAACAGGAAAGTCTCAATTTTACCCAAAACCATATTTGGTTTTTATTAAGTAATGGAACTTCTTAAAATAATAAATAATATATTTCAAGCAACAGAATTGTTATGAAGCTTCAATAAATACATGTATCACTTCCCTGATAGTAAAAGTACTAATAAGAAACTGAACAGCATACTAAAAATAACTATTTGTAAGTCAAGTTATGGTTTATAATTTGTTCTCTCTTTAAGTAGATACAGTATTATTGAATTACATTTCAGGAGCTCTAGTTTATGCAGTTTTGAGGAGAAAGCAGGAAATGTCAAATCCAAAGCAAAGCCAGTGACTAAGCCTTGATCTGAAAATCTGAAATAAAAATTTATTTCTGTTCTCTACTAAACATGCATCTTTATCTGTTCAAAGTGTAACTTCTGTTAAAGGATGCTTGTAAGCTGAATTTCTGTATTATTAGTACCACATGCGAAAGCAGATACATACTAAAAATAAAGCACACTTAGGTGCCAAAGTACTCAAATGGTAAATGAAAACAGAAATAAGCAGATCTGGTATGCTATCATTTAAATACATGCATATTAGTAAAATGCTCAGACACCTAGTTACCCAAGTTTGCCTCACATTAAATGTTAACATTTTTGATTGTTTACTACGTTTCAGGGATATAAATTAAACACAATTTCTGTCAATTAAGTTTATATTGTTAAAATAGAAGCCAATATTTTAGTGCAGAGCAAGAAATGTTCTAGGTGGGTAAAAAAGCTGTAAGGTACAATGATAACACATGTGTAATGACAATATCTGTACTCCTGAAATGTCTGTCACCCCGTCCATAATACTCATCTTACAAAGGAGAAAACTGGAATAAATAGTCTTTAAGGTGATGAAAAGCACTATGAAAAGATCACTAAGACTATATTGAAATTTATAGATCAAATGAAATGTCCATATTCATTTTTATTGATTCTTATTCTATTTCTGTACCTTTCTACTTTGGTTTCAAAAGAAAAGGCAATTTCTAAAAGTAAAAACAAAGCAAAATCACCAAAGTTCAAACAAAATATCGTTTTGCCTTTAAAAACTAACTTCCCTTATCCTCACCCAATTTGTATCTGTTCAAAAATAAAGGAAAAGGCAAACTTTTAAGGTATTATTCAAGTCTCTGAATTTCACTGAAAAACCCTTAGGTAATACTGAAGACCAGTAATGTATTTTCCTTATGGAAAATGACACTGCCTTTTTTGACCAATGGCCATAATATAAGAATAAAGAGTGAAACTCCATTATATTAATGGGACACACCAATGGAAATGAGCAACCTAGATTTGTACTTTCTGTCTTCATTAACTAACAGAAGAATTGTTTGACTAATTTTCATTTAAAAAGGAGAAACAGAGGACCCTGTAGGGCAGAATCTTTGATGTAACATTTCCTTTTCCTACATTGGATAAGCAGGGTTGTAAGGGATATTTAGATGATTTGTTGCCCAAGCTATTTTGCAATTTATTAGTCTTTCTAGCACAAGAAATGTGAATGTTTAATATGGTTCAAGTTTATTACTGCCAATAGGCTTCCCTTCCTATAATGAGTACTTTAGTTTAAGTGCCCATCAGTAAGTGACATGCAAAGTCTGTGTCCAATTAGATATACCAATTAGAGCTTTAATGGTTATTTATTACCATACTAAGGTTCAGGATTCTGTACTGGTAACCTCTCAAATCCTTGGCCCAAGAACTGCACTTGAAATTTTAGTTGCTGTTTTGACACAACTCATCCAAGACTAAACTAATGGAAAGTGCTTCAACTAAGAGAAAACAACCTAAATATATTGCATAGAGAGTAGCATCTGAGTTACTTATTTTTCCCCAAATACATTTCATCCTAGTGGACAAATGGTTGATAAGCCTGACAGCACAGATAGATAAAAGCACTCGAGAAAAATAGCACAAGGGTAAGAACGTAGTTTCTCAGAAGTAGCAGGTTTAAAGCCTCTGATGTGAGTACGAATCAATATACTAAGCAGGAAAAGTATACCCCACACTAGTAACCATTCACAATAAAGCAAGAATAAGAGGCATCAACTCCCACCTATCATGAAACATCAGGCAAACAGAGGGGCCGGCATTGGGGGATAGTGTAATAAACCCACAGCTTGTGACGCTGGCATCTCATATGGGCACTGGTCCATTCCCGATACATCTTCCCACCACGAACCTGGAAAACTCATGTGGGAGACCGGGAACAAGCTCCTGGCTTCGGCCTGGCCCAAAGCCTACCATTGTAGATATCTGGGGAGTGAACCAGTGGATGGAAAACCTCTCTCTGTCTCTCCCCTTCTGTGTAACACTGACTTTCAAATAAATAAAATACATCTTTAAAAGAGGAAGAGAGAGTGGCCAGCGCCGCGGCTCACTGGGCTAATCCTCCGCCTAGCGGCGCCGGCACACTGGGTTCTAGTCCCGGTTGGGGCGCCGGATTCTGTCCCGGTTGCCCCTCTTCCAGGCCAGCTCTCTGCTGTGGCCAGGGAGTGCAGTGGAGGATGGCCCAGGTGCTTGGGCCCTGCACCCCATGGGAGACCAGGAAAAGCACCTGGCTCCTGGCTCCTGCCATCGGATCAGCGCGGTGCGCCGGCCGCAGTGCGCCGGCGGCGGCGGCCATTGGAGGGTGAACCAACGGCAAAGGAAGACCTTTCTCTCTGTCTCTCTCTCTCACTGTCCACTCTGCCTGTCAAAAAATAAAAAAAAAATAAAAAAAAATAAAAAAAGAGGGAGAGAGAGAGAGAGAAAGAAAAGGCAAACAGAGCTAAATTCTCCTCTCTGAAAATCATTAATGAGGGAGGGACAGGAAGATCTTAGAAAGATAAGTTTATTGTTACCGATAGAAACAGATCAGGAAGCAAATATTAATTACATGAGTTTAAAAGCTCTTTCAGATTGCTCTAACTTGGGTACAAAGCTTCTTTATGAAGCCTGAATGATCAATATAAAAGCTGAGAAGGTTGCATGTCAAGGAGAGTACACACAAAGTCTGCCAGAACACTGACAGAACTGTGACTGCATTTTAATGGATTTCCTGGTTACATTCTACCAAGGTTCCAACAGTCACCTTTCTTCAGAGGTTTTGTGTGTGTATTTTAGCAAATGTTTCCTTTACTTAAATATTTTAAACACAATTACTATCTACTAGTATATTTGAAAATAACAGAAGTATGTAATGAAAATCTACATAACAGAACTGAAATAAAAAGTTATTTAGGAATAAATCTTCATGCCACTAGGAAATTAATCAACGATTGAAGTTTTTAGGTGTGAGCGATTTGCGGTTTTAGTCCCTGTGTGAAATCATTCAGCCTTTTTCTAAAGGCTCACCAAGTAAAAGGAAGGGCAGCATATTGCCACTCCCTCCCAGCAATACTTTAAAAATAAAGAGAGAAGATTACACATGGAACAGTGTGAGCAAAGCACAGTATGATGACAGCTGATTCCCCAAGTGTAATGAGTTAGAACATGGTGAGCCCCAAATTCCTCTGTAGCTTTAACAATCTGGTAGTCAATCTTACTCCATTAAAATAGAAGTTAGGGGGAATGAGTGCATAGCCTAGAAAATTAAGATACTGGACTCCTACAGCAAAGTACCTGGGTTCCACACCTGGCTCCAACTCCTGACTTCAGGCAACGATGATGGATCGAGTAGTTGGGTTCTTGCCACCTAAGTGGAAGACCTAGACAGAGGTTCAGGCTCCTGGCTTTAGCCTGGTCTAGCCTGGTTATTGTGGTCATTTTTGTGAGTGAACCAGCAGATGGAAGATCTGTTGGTCTCTCCCTCTCTCTGTCACTCTTTCAAATAAATAACAATGTTTTAAAGACTACATAATTTTTTAAAAAAGAATATTGTATCCAGAGGGAAGAAAAAGGCAAGAGGGATAGGGAAGGCTTTGAATAAAAAGATAAATGCTTCTCCTAGTAACAAAATATAAAAACAATAATATAATGCACTGTGAGTCCATTCAGAGAATACTACATTGCAAATAAAGGGGATTGCTAGATAAGGAAACTCTATGTTTACTAGTTCCTCACAATTATAACTAACCACAACTTCAGTGACTCAAATATACAGGGAAAGTCTAATTAAGATGCCAGAAGTAAGGGCCACCTCTGTGGCGCACACAGCAGGTTAAGCCACCATCTGCAGTGCTGTCATCCCATACGGGTGCCTGTTCGTATCCCAGCTGCTCCACTTCTAATCTAGCTCTCTGATATAGGCCTGGGAAAAGCACCGAAGGATGGCCCAAGATCATGGGCTCCTGCCACCCACGTGGGAGACCCAGAAGAATCTCCTGGAACCTGGCTTTTGTCTGGCCCAGCCCTGGCCACTGCAGCCATTTGTGGAGTGAACCAGCAGACAGAAGATCTCTCTCTGTCTCTCCTACTCTCTCTTTCTCTAATTCTGCCTTTCAAATAAATAAATAAATAAATCATTTTTTAAAAAAGTGCCAGGAGTACAATTCCAAAAACTGCCAAGAGTTGGGTCTTGTGTCCAATACAGACAGTGCCAAGGTTACCAGGGTTTGATTTCCAGTTTTTCAACTTTACAGTGCTACAAAAGTAATACGCACTCAGCAGAATCTGCACCTCGCATTTTGAATTCTTTTTTTTCCAGACTAGAAATATGTGGTAAGATTCCTTCCTGAGGTACTGGGCAGCAGAGCAAACCATAGCTCCTAATCAGTCATGTGATCACAAGGGTGAAGAACTGATACAGCATACTAAGTATCACTAAGCTGTGATGTTTGGTAGATAGGTGTACTAAACATCATTTCTGACGTACAATATTTTTAATAAGCAATAGATTTATCAGGACATAACTCTATCATAAGTAGAGGAGCATTATGTATTATTTACTCTGTAGTTAATGAACTAGGGCTTAGTGGACAAAGAAATAAAATTGCTTAAGTTATCAACAAAGCAGAAATGATAAGACATTACATTTCAACCCAGGAGTTCAGTGCCCTGTTATACATGAACATATACATTCCTAACTTACTGTAATCTTTTTAAAGTGGATACAAACCAATTGTATAATGATCCATAATACCTTTATCCAAACTATAGCACTAACACTGATGTTATATTTTATACTGTCCTGAATTTGAATTCTCCTATTTGTGAGCAAAAAAAAAAAAAGGTTTTTATAAAATTGATTTATTTATTTGAAAGACAGAGTTAGAGAGAGGCAGAGGCAGAAACAGAAAGAGAGGGAGAGAGGTCTCCATCTGCTGGTTCACTCCCCAGGTGGACGCATTGGCCGGAGTTGCACCAGTCTGAAGCCAGGAGCCAGGAACTTCTAGGTCTCCCACGTGGATGCAGGGGCCCAAGCACTTGGGCCATCTTCTACTGCTTTCCCAAAGCCATAGCAGAGAGCTGGACAGAAAGTGGAGCAGCCAGGACTCAAACCGCCCCCCCCCCCAATATGGGATGCTGGCACTGCAGGAGGCAGCTTTACGTGCTACGCCGCAATGTTGGCCCCCACAAGAAAATTATTTTGTAAGATTTATTTGTTTATTGGAAAGTCAGATTGCAGAGAAAAAGGGAGAGACAGATTTCCCATCTGCTGGTTCACCCCCCAGATAGCTGCAACCTTGGCTGGAGCTTCATTCAGGTCTCCCATGTGGGTGGCAAGGGCCCAAACACTTGGGCCACCTTTCACCACTTTTACTAGGCCATTAGCTGAGAAGTGGGGCTGCAGGGACACGTACTGCTGCCCACGTGGGATGCCAGTGTTGCACACGGCAGCTTCAACCTGATGCATCACAATGCTGGCTCCCTCAATTTTTTTACTAAAATCTGAATATTTTTTATATATATTTTTTTGACAGGCAGAGTGGACAATGAGAGAGAGACAGAGAGAAAGGTCTTCCTTTGCCGTTGGTTCACCCTCCAATGGCCGCCACAGCTGGCGCACCACGCTGATCCAAAGCCAGGAGCCAGGTGCTTCTCCTGGTCTCCCATGGAGTACAGGGCCCAAGCACTTGGGCCATCCTCCACTGCACTCCCTGGCCACAGCAGAGAGCTGGCCTGGAAGAGGGGCAACCGGGACAGAACCCGGCGCCCCAACCGGGACTAGAACCCGCTATGCCGGCACCGCAAGGCGGAGGATTAGCCTAGTGAGCCACGGCGCCGGCTTAAAATCTGAATTTTAAAGAGAAAATTTTCCTCTTGCTTTACCTTTAAGATCATTTTAAGCAATATATAGGTAGTAAGTGAGAAAAGAATGGTTTGAGTTATAAAGAATAGAATCTTAGTATGTTTATACTATCTATATAGGTTTGTTTATATTTATACACCTATATTGTTTATATTATCTATATATTGTTTATATATGTTTATACTATCTATATATTTTATATTTATACTATCTATATATTGTTTGAAGATAACAGAAATTCCCACTTAGTATTCAGAAATGAACTGTCCATCTTGCCTTAGCATGTGTGGTACACAGATGGCCCTTCTCAACTACTTCTCTCATAGTAGGCTGAATCATGGCTAAATAAAGCTAAATATGCTTGGAAATACAGTTGGTTAATTTTTAAAAGGATTTTACCTATAGCCCCATGAAGGAAATAGGGAATTATATTTACCTAAATTATTTTGTAACTTGAATTTTAAGTTAAGGATCAAAAGATTAAGAAGATAAACCAAAAAGTGGAAGAAAGTATTTGCAAAAGACATATCTGATAAAAGATTGCTAATCAAAATATACAAAGAATTCTTAAAACTGACAGTAAGAAAACAAACAACTTGAGTAAACAAATGATCTAAGATAGACACTGCGCCAAAGAAGACATACAGATGATAACTAGTATATTAAAAGCTGTTTAACATTGTATGTCATTAAGAATGTGCAAATTAAATTAATGAGATGCCACAACACACCATTAGAATGGATAAAATCCAAACACTGACAACACCAAATGCTGGCAAGAGTACAGAATGATAGGACTTGCGTTCATTGCTGCTGGGAGTGCAAAATGACACAGCTACTCTGAAACAGTCTGTCAGCTTCTTTATCTAAACATATCCCTACCACCTATTCCAGAAATCACATTTTTTGGTATTTATTCTAATGAACTGAAAAACTATGTCCACACAAAAATCTGCACACAGATGCTTACAGCAGCTTTATTTAACATTGCCATTACTTGGAAGCAACTAAGATGTCCTTCAGTAGATGAATGTGCAAATAAACCTGGTACCTGATGTTAATGGAATATTATTCCATTCCCATGCAAAAAAGAAATCAACTATCAAGCCAAGAGGAGACAAGGAAGGAACTTAAATGTGTATTACTGGGTCTGGCGCTAGGTGTAGTGGGCTAATCCTCTGCCTGCAGTGCTGGCATTCCATATGGGTGCCGGTTCCTATCCCAGCTGCTCCTCTTCCTAGCCAGCTCTCTGCTATAGCCTAGGAAAGCAATGGAGGATGGCCCAAGTGCTCAGGCTTCGGCACCTGCATGGGACACCCAGAAGAAGCTCCTTTCTCCTGGCTTTGGATCAGCCCAGCTCTGGCTGTTCTAGCCATTTAGGGAGTGAACCAGCAGATGGAAGATCTATCTCTCTGTAGCTCTACCTCTCAAGTAAATAAATAAATGTGTATTACTAAGTGAAAGAAGCCAGTTGGAAAAGCTATATACTTACGTATATATTTATGTCACATACAAATATATATATATATATATATATGACATGCTAACAAAGGCAAAACTATTGAGACATTAAAATGTTTAGTGGCTGTGGGGTGTCAGTGGTTGAGAGGGAAGAACAGATGAAGCACAGATAATTTTTAGGGCAGTGAATCTATTCTGTATGATATGAAAAAGGTGGCTATATGTCATTACACATTTGTCAAAACCCACACAATGGACAATATCGAACAATATGTAAAGTGGATTGTTATGCAAACAACGGACTGTAGATGATAATAATTGTCAATGTAGGTTCAGAGTAAAACAAATGTACCACTGAGGTGTGAGAAGTCCATGAGAGAGGTTACTTATGGGCAGAGATAGGGGTTATTTGAGATCCCTCTGTACTTTCTGCTCAATTTTGCGATGAACCTGAAACTGCTCCAAAAGTAAATTTTATTAACTTACAAAAAGTTAAGGAACCATGACTGCCAAAGACTCAGACATTTAAACATTCTTGAAATTACAGAAAATATTTTAAATTTCTGAAGCGCTAAAAGGCAAGATTATGGGACTGGTGCTGTGGCATGTCAGGTAAAGCTGCCATCTGTGGTGATGGCACCCCATACGGGTGCCAGCTTGAGTCTGGCTGCTGCACTTCTAATCCAGCTTCCTGATAATGCTCCTAGGAAAGCAATGGAAGATGGCCCAAGTGATTGGGCCCCTACACCCACATGGGAGATCAGGAAGAAGCTCCTAGCTCCTGGCTTTGGATTGGCCCATCTCCAGCCATTGGGCCAATTGGGGAGTGAACCAAGGGATAGAAGACTTCTCTGTCTCTGTAATTCTGTTTTTCAAGTAAATTAAAAATAAATCTTAAAAAATAAGGCAAGAATATGGTTCTTATTTATGATATTTAAAGCAAAGATAGGTATTACAAATTCATTCTGCTATATGCCATGTTAAAATCATATACATATTTAAATGTTATTGAACTTAGCTTAAAGCAGAAATCAACTTTAGTAGGTGAAAATTCAACTTGGTTTAATACATATGCTGATATATGGATATATGAGTTGTATTCATCCACTTTGCAATTACAGACATTTTACTAATCTGAATTTAGTAGCTAATATGGAACATTAACATGAATATTTACCTTTGAGTCATAATTTTGAAGGCATCTGGGAGGTAGCAGTCTGTATTCTCCATCTGAAAGGGGTCAGCATCACAAATCTTGTCATCTGTCCGACCATAGTTAGCACTCTCAATCATGATGACATCACTGCCTGGACATCGTAGATCTATGGAATAACCTTCGCAGGATAATTCTCGTCTAACTAGCCCAAATGGTAAAGCTGCTCGGCTGAAACCTTAAAACAAAAAAGAAAGAAAACCTTTAATTCACCTTTGAAATATATTTTGTAAAGCATTTGCATCAAGTAATATGATTCATGTCTACCATCAAGAAATGCATTTATTAAAAAATTCTCTGGTCCTTTACTGTCAGATATTTATTCATACATGTTTTCTTTCATATGTCTTTATTTGGACTCTTCATTTTAAGAAACAAAGCATTTTCTTTAGTATAATTAGAAACTAAATGGCTCTTTTTGAGTAAATACAAGGAAAAATAACAAATATAATCATTGGCTTAGTGACAAATTTTACCAATATAGACTCTAGCAGCTAAATAAGGAATAATTTTCTTTGGCGCAATGAAATAGGAGCACTGCTGTACACTGGCCTTTACTTTCATATATGTCAGAATCTTAGCTTTAAAATACTTTTGTCTTAGTAGTTTTTCCCTTAAACTAATCAAGTATCTATGGCAGTAAGATCCTTCTAGCGCAATCACTTATGTCAAGTTATAGAAACTTCACTTAAACCAACATCACTGAAAGGATTCAGGAGAGACAGACCTTCAAAGGAGCTAGCACTGTCCCCAAACCTACCCCAAAACATCAACCAGGAAAGGGTAAACTTTCTGAGATTCAGTTTTGTCACCTACAAAATGAAACATCTGTGACATTGCTTGTTCTACCTGTAAGACTCTAACATGAAATGTACATAAAATTCTTTGAGTGCAATATAAATTTATGTGTGGTACACTGGGTAGAATGTAGACAACAACTGTTCATGGGTGCTATTAAAAAGATTCCCCAATGGAATAAAGGACTAGACTTTTATGTTTTAATCACAATTTCCAAGTAGGGGTCTCACAAAGTAATAACAAAGAGTGAAAGCAGGGAAAGCCAAGAATAGCAGAGAAAAATGTTCGAGAGGGAGATCCCTGCTGTGCCACTGTGCTAATGTTGGGTTAGCTACTGAATCAAAAACTTCAACCCTGACTCAGTTACTTAGTGCTCTATCCTGTCATAACCCGTCACCTCTCTAGCATTCCTATTATAAAAGACAGTATACTGACACTTTCAGTATTTTTTTCTTATTGCTATCCTTTTTATTATTCTGCATCATACGAATTATGTCACATATCCTTTTTTATAGAAAAAAACTGACAGAAATAAAACGAACTATTTCAAACTATAAACATCTAAGCTGTCCAGGTGGATTGTGTCCAGGTCAATCCCAGCCCAAAGAGTGTCTCTGCATCTTGAAGGCATCATGCGTTTCACTAATTCAATGAAACAGAAAGTCATCAGCGTAAAAATGCTACTGATTCACACTTACTGGTATGCATTAGAAAATCAGCAATTTCCAAACCTGGCTGAACTCTCTACGGAAAAAACTAAAGGTATAACTGGACTGTAGAGGGGAAAAAAAAAATACAAGATTTGAAACACAGAGATCTTCAGGAGGCAATGGCCAACTGCAACTTTGGTAAGTTTTCACTAAGACGGTTCACAGAGTTATGAAAGCACTGAAAAGTGTACCAGGAAAGGAGACAGAAACAGCGCTGGGCAAATGCCTAACAAATGGCAAACAAGCCGGGCTTCCAAAGGAGGCTTCTTCCCCAGGTTCATACATAAATTAGGTATTTTTCACTTCTGCCCCTTCCCTGATCCTGAATTATACTGTCTATACAAATAATCTTGCTTAAACTAGTGTTTTTATGTTAGTTACAATTTAAAATACTTTTTTAGGGCTTAGGTAGGTTGACAATTATTTTTTGAAAACAGTTCTGTAGAAAATCAAACAAATAACATGAAATAAAACTTTGCAGTGTAACCTATGTGAAATAGCATGGTGATCTGTGTAATTCCATAATAAAACCATAAATAATATTATTGGAATATGCTAGCAATATTAGAACATGCTATATTAAAAGACTGGTTTAGAGCCATGATTCACCATTCTTACCACTTTATCACAGACATAAAACTGATAATAAAGTAGAGCTGATTTTAAACTGAGCCCTTTTTAAAATTGAAAACAGAAGATTTTATTTATGTGAAGGGCAGAGGACAAAGAAAGAGACAGAAATAGATTCCAACCGCTGGTTCTTTCCCTAAATAGCCAAAACCAGCTAGCGCTAGCCCAGCCAAAAGCCAGAAGCCAGGAACTGCATCGCAGTCCTCCACATGGGTGACAAGAGCCCAAGTTCTCAGGTAATCTTCCTCTTCTTTCCCTGGCGCATTAACAGGGAGCTGAAATGGAAGCAGAGCAGACTTGAACCAGACTCTGATGTGGGATGCTGATGCTGTAGGCAATGGCTTCACCTACTATGCCACAATGCCATCCCCAGACTGAATCCTTTAATTTTTTTTTTAAGATTTTATTCATTTATTTGAGAGGTAGAGTTACAGTGTGAGTAAGAGAGACAGAGAGAAAGATCTTGTGGGGAGCAACCGGACTAGACTGAGTTACTGGAATTAAGACTTATTCTATGCATCTGCTCTCCCACAACATGGCGCTGGGAGAGAAGTAAACAGCTTCCGCACAGCTGCCTCCAGTTCAGCTAATAAACTGTAGGACTTGCTCCTGATTGGAGGAGAGCAGCGTACTCGGCGTGTGGGCAGCCGAGTTGGGATTGGCGGAGGAGGACTATAAAGGAGGAGAGAGACGGCATGCACGGGGAACATCTAGGGGGAACATCTAGCTGAAGGAACACCTGTGCAGCCCCCGAGAAAAGCCGGCCGGCGGTGTGCCGCCCCCCCGCGGAAGTGGGGAATGTGGCCAGGGGGAACTGCCCTTCCACGGAGGTGGAAGGGATAGTAGCCAACCCGGGAAGAACCAGCAGCAAACCCGGGGAGGGCCGAGCAGACGAAAGAACAGCGCAGGGTCCTGTGTCGTTCCTCCACGAAGAGGGGGAGCGACATAGTGGTGCCGTGACTCGGATATGAAGCCTAGGCAGGGTTTAGTGTCGTTCCTCCACGAAGAGGGGGAGCGACAGATCTTCCTTCCGTTGGTTCACTCCCCAAATGGCTGCAACGGCCCAAAGCCAGGAGCCAGGTGCATCTTCCTGGTCTCCCATATGGGTACAGGGGCCCAAGGACTTGGGCCATCTTCTACTGGTTTAATTTCCTTCTCTGAAGAATTAAGCCATTCCAAAATCCTGTAAAATTACCCCAATCTATGAGTCTAAAGAGATAAACTCTTTTTAATCAGGTATAAATGCTATTCTAAAAGTTTCAAGTACTTGATAATTTATAAATTACTCGCTGTATTTCTTTAAAATACAAACTGACATTGTTAACACAGATTTATTATGGCACAAAATCATAGATGGGAGACACTGTCAAGATATTTCTCAAAATTACATGTGATGAATGAGGCAGAGTTCATAGAAATCACCAGAAAACATGCATTTTAATTAACAATTCAGGAAGAGGAAAACAGAGCTCAGGTATGGGGGAAGAACAGTTTGTATAAATTTTTAAGAAAAACATGTACACAATTGTGGCTTCTTTGGTACTTAACATTACTTTCCAGAAGCTTCAGGGGTATAATTCAACATCTTTCCTGCAAAATATTACTTCAAAGAACTACTGCCATTAATATTAATTTTAGAAATTCAATATTTTCAATAAGTAAATCTTATAAAAGATCCAAAATATCTCTTTAAAACATTTATCTACTCCTTTATTTGTAATCACATTTATGATAAACACTGAGTCACAGTAAGAAATTATCACAGGTGAGGCTACCATTTATTTAAAAAAAAAAGATTTATTTAATTATTTATTTGAAAAGAGGAAATACAGAAAGAGGGAGAGGGAGAGAGAGAGAGAAAAAGAATGAGAATACGTCTCCCATCTGCTGGTTCACTTCCCAAATGGCTGCAACAGCCAGGACTGGGCCAGGCACATCTGGGTCTCCCACACGGGTGCAGGGGCCCAAGAACTTGGGCCATCTTCCAAATGCTTTCCCAGGCGCATTGGCAGGGAGCTGGATTGAAAGTGAAGCAGCAGGGACTTTGAACTGGGGCCTATATGGGATGCTATCATTTCTTAGTTGAACCTTCCTACTTTGTACAAAAACAGTCTTACCTCTCAGAAATTGGCTATTTTAGAATACATATTTTGAAAAAGTCATTTGCCATGGTTACATTAATGATTCCCAAATCCGACTGTATCAGAATCACCAGGTAAGCTTTTTAAAAAGTGAGATCGTCAAGCTATATTCCAGACCTACTGAATCAGAACCCCTGGATTCTGGAGAGGCTGGGATATCTGTATTTGCATAGGAAAATGTTAATTTATTTACAATGTGCTGATATAATAACTAAGATGTGCCCAGAATTTCTCTAAGGCCTTTTTAAAATAGTTTTTATTTCTCTATTGAGAGTACCTATTTGTTAAATCATTGTCATCATATTTCCTCTTAATTTTCTAATATAATTTTACTCTAATCTTTGAACATATTTATAATAGCCACTTTGAAATGTTTATCTGCTAAATTTAACATCTGGATCTACATCAGAGGCAGTTTCTATTGAATTCTTTTTCTCCTGAGTATGGGTCAACTCTCCTGCTTCTTTGCATATATGGTAAATTTTCTGATGCTGTTGAAAACTATATGTTTTACAGCACTTTGGCCTCAGAATCAGCCTTTAAGGCATTCAGATCTGGCTTAAAAGCCCATGAGAGTTTCTTAGGCATGAAAGCCAAGACACTGTGGCAAAAAATGACCTACATGAAAGATCTCTGTGAGTGAGATCTCAATGGAAAGAACAGACCATCAAAGAAGGAGGCACCTTTCTCTGAAGGGAGGAGAGAATTTCCACTTTGATTATGGCTTTGTCTAAATAAGTTTGGAGTTTGTGAACTCAAGAGGCTTCCATAGCCTTGGCAGCTCATGACAAGAGCCTCAGGTGATTACTGATATCATAAATAAGAGTGTCAATTGTTAAATCAACAACGGGAGTCACCGTGCACTTACTCCCCATGTAGGACCTCTGTCCTTGTGTTGTACTATATGAATTAATGGTAAAACTAGTATTCCTACCCAGTCCTCTCATGTCTCCTGTGCACAGGTGTGAATGCACACTGAACCTGGGGCTCTTTCGTTTCTAAGATTTACCTGTTACATTTCAGACAGCCCTCCAGTCTCTGCAACTGGAACCAAGACCTAAGGCTGGTGGAGCTACAGGTGGCCTCTGTGTTTTCTGCAATGTTTACTGCCTTCACTGATACCAGTACTGTGCCTGGAATCCCAGCCACAACTCCTCATCAGGTCAACTCACTCTGGTAGCTAAGCCACTGGCTTTCAAGGCCAGTCCTGCCCTGATGAGGCAACCACAATGACATAGCTAAGGAGTAAGAAACAAGGCACAGAAGCTAGATGGCTTTAAACTTCCACTGTGCATACCAGAAACTGGAATGGATTTTCATAAACAAATACTTCCCTGCTTGATCAGCTTTGGTTTGTTTCCAATGACCAAAATGGCTGTTGCTGACAATTTTTTCCAATTTCGTAGGTGACTGGAAGAGAAGTTTATACTCCCTTCACTCCACCACTATCAAAAGTCCCTGCAAGGACAAATATTACTGCCTATAGATCCTTAAAGCAAACTTATGAGAAAGGCACTCATTGTCAGCGTTTGCAGAGCAGGAAGCTGAAGCACAGAAGAAGTTTTTCCATAGTCACATATCCAGGCAGAAGGAAATTAGTGTTTGAGACCCAGCAATTCAGCTCCTGTGGTCATGTGCTTAGTGCTTCTTTAGTGGTTCTCCAAACAATTGTCAGCAGCAGGGTTGGGGACCACTGAGGACATAGCTATGAGGTACTGGGTGCTGCCTTGGGGGAAGATGAGGAACAGTAGGCAAACAGAGTGTCTCATGGTCAAGTATTCAGTGAAATAGCTCAGTCAACATAATCAGCATAAAGAAATTGCCAACTTAAAGCCTTCTAACCACACTATGACATTTATTTTAAGCTGTATTTTCAATCTATTTCTATTTCAACAAAGGAAAAAAATACATCCCAACAAGCAAAGTGTAATCCAATCCATCTTGCAACCCTGACAATCGAAGAGAGAACTAGTAGGAGGCCCTGTGAGCAAAAAATCAATATTGCAGCTTTGTGCTGTGCAAATGTGAATACTGCCAAATAGCGGTGCTTAGAGTAAAATGAACTGTTTTGCTCCATTTCTCCTCTCTGAACAAATGATTCTGAAAAGACAGTTTTTTTTCCCCCAAGCTATAAAATGTCAAGCAATAACTCTCGGTGCTCTAGGCTAGTGATTGGAATAAATACCTCCGGGCAACAGGTGCAGCGACTTAGGACTGCAATCATTCACATTCAGGGGCTAACTCCTAATAAACAGATGCACTGCTACCAGAAGAGAATTTGTAAGACCAGAATTGGAATTTCATCATCGGATTCTGCATTGTTTATGAGCATTTCCACAAGGAATGTGCTGCTCTGGGAAGTAACAGCAGAATCTGTTGTGATGGACTTTCACACTTGATTAGGAACATTTGCTTTCTAAGATTGTCTCTAGTTTGTTCTTCATACCTGTCTGTGAAATCATGCATTCTTATGAAAATGTTCTCATTAAGCTATAATATTAAAACTTCAACTTTTCTGCTACTGTTCTTCTTAATGTCTTTGAACTAAACCGTGTCATGGACGCTTAGGCTCACGCTGTCTGAGGGTCCTGGGAAGCACCATGCCTTTTGATTATCAGGACCCTCTACGGGACTGAAGATGTGACTCCAAGCTGGATGGATACATTAACTCAGGCCACACTCAATTACCACTGCTGCATATGAAATCTCCGAATTATTCCTGTTTCTGTGTTAATGAGATGTCTTCCAAAACTGGAAATGAGAAAAACACCGAATAAAGTGGGAGGGGAAGGGCATGTTTTCAACCAGGCTGAAATGAAACTTACAAGCCTCTAGTAAACTTATTTCCAGTTCATCTTAATTTAGATGATGAGGGTATTAAAAATACACCTAAAGGTAAATTAATGCACTAATAGTTCAACTTTGTCACTTATCTCTGTATATTCACACAGTCAACTGAACAGTTTCAAACATTAAAAAAACATATAATAACACTTTTTATACTGAAAGGTAGTATAGGTCCGCTTTTGATCCAGCTCTCTGCTGTGGCCTGGGAAAGCAATGGAGGATGGCCCCAGTTCGTGGACCTGGAGGAGGTTCCTGGCTTCAGTTTGGCCCAGCTCTGGCTGATGCAGCCATTTGGGGAGTGAATCAGCAGATGGAAGACCTTTCTCTCTGTCTCTCCCTCTCAGTGTCTGTAGTTCTACCTCTTAAATAAATAAATAAATCTTTAAAAAAAAAAAACTGTTATCAATCAAGCTTAGCAATCAAACCCTAAAAACCTACTTGTTTGTGTATTAACACAATTTTTGACTTCTCAGTGCTATCTGAGGAGCCTAACCTATGACATACGTAGATAAAAGAATTTTTACCAGTTGGAACCTGCCTCCTGGTACAGAGGGTCAGGCTGCTGCCTACGGGAACATGGGATTCGAACCAATCCAGCTCCCTGAGTATGTGCCTGGGAAACAGCAGAAGATGGCCCAAGTACTTGCTCCTGCCACCCATGTCGGAGACCTGGGTGGACTCTGGGACATCGTGGCCATTTGGGGAAGTGAATGAGCAAATCAGAGTTCCCTCCCCTCTTCCCTCTTTCTCTGCTCCTCTGCCTCTCAAATAAACCTTTTTGTTTAAAAAAAAAAAACAAAAAACAAAAAACAAAAAACTTTCATTTGTGAACTTATTTTTGTACTAAGAATAAAGAAAATAAATGAATACAATGTCATTTTCTAGCATAAGTACAATAATCTAGAAAATGAAGCAATTAGTATGAAACACCAAAGAAAACCTCACAGAAATAAAAAATCATTCAAAACAAAGTGTTCACAAAATTTAAGATCATGTAACTACAAAATATTCAATATAAAAGAGTAGCATTCCTTAGCTTCATGAGTCATTTGGTGTAGAAGCTGGTGTTTATTTTGTTCAAACAACCAAATTGGAAATTTTTCATCAGGAAGCTTTTCAAAAACATTTTTGCTAAGGAGAATATTAAGTTTGAAATTTTATAACTTTATTAAAAAGCAAAATTGACAAATACAAAATGCTATGTTTACATTAAGAAATAAATAAAAATTCCTAACAAATCAATGTATAATGCAAATTAATACATAAATCCAATTACATAAGCAACCAGAGCAAAAAAATTCCAACTCTGAGATCTGCTAACAGTCACAAAATTCTGGACACTGACTGTTTTAAAGTAAAAATCTTTTTTTAGAATGCTATCACCTGTTAGGTTCAAATATTACTACTTCTGAAAAATGTTTCAATATTTTAAGGAGAACATATGCATTAGGAGCACTTCAAAACATTAGAGATCATAGTCTTTATTAGAAAGAAATTAATCTCTCCTGCTTAAAAACTTCTAAATTATCCACTACACAGTAATAATCCATGAGTGCCATTTAAACAGCAATTTGTTTTAAAATACTATCAGTAAAATAGTGAACTTCAAACTTCCTGACAATTCTGTCTACTAGAAGTAATAGACACACAGGGCCGGCGCTGTGGCACAGCAGGTTAAAGCCCTGGCCTGAAGCTCCTGCATCCCACATGGGCGCCGGTTCAAGTCCCAGCTGCTCCTCTTCTGCTCCAGCTCTCCGCTATGGCCTGGGAAAGCAGTAGAAGATGGCCCAAGCTCTTGGGCCCCTGTACCCACGTGGTAGACCTGGAAGAAGCTTCTGGCTCTCAGCTTCAGATTGGCCTGGCTCTGGCTGTTGTGGCCATCTGGAGAGTGAACCAATAGATGGAAGACGTCTCTCTGTCTCTCCCTCTCACTGTAACTGTTTTTCAAATAAATGAAATAAATCTTAAAAAAAAAAAAAGTAATAGACACATAAGGAGATGCTTGTAATAGTCTGGGCAGATTGCCATAACTTCTCCAAAGTTCACAAATGCATATTACTTTAATTCTGACCTGCTTTCCAAAAATCATGTAGTGAATTTCATATTGGGCTTCAATATTCCCCAAGTACTTGGTGCCTGCCTGTAATTTTTCTTGCCACACAGGATAGTTTACTTGTTTTTCTCTTAGGCTACAATAAGCCTTCAAAAGCTGGTTCAAAGTTTTCCCAACCAGGGGAAAGGATCTGATCGTAGGTTTGGTCATCTGTTCTGTTTCTTCTTAATAACATTTACTGAGCACCTGCTACAAGTCTAACACTCTTTCAGAAAACTAGGATACAACGTGAATGAAAACAATAATGGTCCTTCTGCACTGTATCCTATCTATCTGGTTCACCACCACAATGCCAAAACCTGGTAAAGGGACAGTCTACAATACTCTTTGTAAAGGAAACAAAATAAACATACCTTAAATAAATGGATGCATATGAATGAATGAATGAATGAATGAACAATTATCAGCTCCTCCCTCAGAGCAGACAAATAAATATTAAGAACCTTACACTCCTCCCCTATTGAGCTGAGCTTTTCAATAGAATGTGAATACTATAAATCTTTGAATCCTTTCTTCTTAAATTAAAAACTTATTTCCTTATTTGAAGGCCAGAGTTACAGAAAGAGGAAGAAACAGAGAGAAGGATCTTCCATCTGCTAGTTCACTCTCTAAACAGCCACAATGGCCAGGGCTGGGCCAGGCTGAAGCCAGGAGCCTGGAACTCCATCTGGATCTCTCATCTGGGTGCAGAGACCCAACATGTGGGCCAACTTCTGCTGCTTTCCCAGGTGCATTCTGGATCCAAAGTGGAGTAGTTGGATCTCGAACTGGCGCCCACATAGGATACCAGCACACAGGCTGTGGCTTAATCCTCTGTGTCACAACGCCAGCCCTTAATTTTTGTATCCTTGATTTCCAACAATGATTAAAACATAGTTGCATTCAATTTTTCTTTATATTATTTTTAAACATTTTTAAAAATGTATTTTTATTTGAGGGGTGGGTTTTTGCAGCACAATGGGCTAAGCCTAGCAAGCCCATATTCTGTATCAGAGTGCCAGCTGGAATCCTGGCACCTCCCCTTCCAATCCAGCTTCCTGCTAATGCACCCCAGGTGATGGCTCAAGTACCTGGGCCACCGACACCCACAGGGGGGACCTAGATTGATTTGCAAGTTCCTGGCTTCAGCCTGACTCAGTCCACTTGCTACTAGCATTTGGGGAGGGAAGTTCTTTCTCCCTCTCTCTCACGACTGCTCTGCCTTTCACACAGATGAAAGTAAGTAAATTTTTAAAAACTATTTGTATTTGAAAGATACAGAGACAGAGATCCTCCATCCACTGGTTCACTCCCCAAATGCCAACATCAGCCTGGGGCTGAGCTGGGCCAGGCACAAGTCAGGAGCCAGGAACTCAATTTGAGTATCCAAGGTGGGCTGCAGAGGTACTTCAGGCACCACCTGCTGCCCCACAGGGTGTGCATTAGCAGGAAGCTGGAATTCGCTCAGGACTCAAACCCAGGCATTCTGATACAGGATGCCAGTGCCATCTAAACCACTGTGCCAAATGCCTGCTCCTATTTTGTGTTTATTTTATACTTTAATTCTTGTGTACCAAAAGATGCCAAACATTCTCCAAAACATAAAAATTGGTTTTTGAAGGAAAAAACCTTTCATTTATTCACATATATATATAGACATATTTGTTTTTTTAAAGTTTCTAGCTTTATATTTAAGCTATGCACATTATTAGAAAATGCTGTATTGAAAAACAATCCAGATTTCAACAGATAAATGACGTAAGAACCACAGACCTCTAATCAGCGGGATTTAACTATGAAAGTCCTTTCAGGACTAACCATTACCCGAGAGAGCTGAAAATCACCCCCAGAACAGTGGACTTAGCTACCTAACAGCATTACAAAGACCAGCCTACTACTTTGCCCTCTATTTCTCCCGGGTATATCCTCCCACAAAAGCAACAGGAAATATTCCTTACAAATTTTTTTTTTTACTAACTAAAACCAGTTTAACATCAAAAAGTTTCTATTAGGAAAGTACCTTCTTGGGGCCAGTGCTACGGCACAGAAGGTAAGCCTCCTCCTGCAGTGCCGTGCTGCATTCCATATGGGCACTGGTTCATGTCCCTGCTGCTCCACTTCCCAGCCAGGTCCCTGCTAACACACCAGGGAAAGCAGCAGAAGATGGCCCAAGTTCTTGGGTCCCTACACCCACATGGGAGACAGGGAAGAAGCTCCTGGCTCCTAGCTTCAGCCTGGCCCAGCCCAGCCGTTGTGGCCATTTGAGGAATGATTGTGCAGTTGGAAGATCGCTCTCTCTTTCTCCCCTGTTCTCTGTCTGTATCGCTCTCTCTCAAATAAATAAATAAATAAATCTTTATTTAAAAAAAAAGTAATTTCTCTAGTATTTGAGAAATTCACAAATTAAAGTTCTTAAATGATTCTGTATATTAGCGATCAACACAGATGCCAGGGAGTAATTACAGAACAAACAACAATTTCACCATCTCTTCAGGTGTAACAATTTCCTTCCATCTCTACGCTGATTATTTATTTCACTATTCTATTTTATGATTTCTTTTGCCACTCTTTTGTTAATAGAAATTCTTTTAAACACCCTCCCCCCAAACACACACACACACCACCTCAAAGTATTTGTTCTTAAAAGCAACTAAATAGGCAGCAAAAATGCAGAAATGCGAGATCTGTTCCCCTTTGCAGTGACTCACGCGAAGACACCATGGCAAAAGGATTCCATTCCTTTCCTGTCACTGTATTACAGGGTGATGAAAAAACTAATTAGGGTAGAGACTTCCTTTAAATGATTTCCCAGGCAGGCCTCTCAGATCAAAGAGAGTCAGAATTCAGATTCTAAGTCTTTTTGTTAATACCTTGCTGTATTTAAACATAACAACAAAATTTTAATGGTTTTAAAAAAAACACCCATTAATCAAAATTTCCTTTTTTAAAAAGGTACATTTAAATTAAATCACAAGAGGGACAATATTGTGTATGAGTATAAGATTTCCATATCAATGAACTTTTATTAGGCAACAATAAACTCTATAGGCGTGAAGGGGATACCTCTCTAACAACCAGCTTCCTCATTAAAGGTATCTATAAGGGGGCCAATTAATATCAACTCCAGAACTTATTTGCATTAACAACATTGAAACTGCACTGAAACCACCCACTCATTTCTCTCAATCCCAAACAAGAATCCAAATGTAATCACATTCAACCACTGCTGACTCAACCAAGTGCCCCAGAAGGGAAAGGCTTACAACCCCATATATAATCCAGGAGGTACTTATTCATCACTTCAGGAAAGAAAGGGTACAGCCTGAAACCCGTCTCCTAACTTTTCATGAACTATTATACAGACTAACAATTTGATCATTTATAAAGTGCCATCCATTTAACCTTTTCCCACTAAAGAGAGAGTGATTTCAAGTCTTTCTTCCTACGTGCATTTTTTAAAAAGGCACTGTTTCCCCAAAAACCTCAAGGAACTCTCTAAGTTAGTGCTTTTTTTTTTAATTGGACCCATTATAATTATTGAAGATGACAGTTTTTCTGCTAGGAGTTAGAAAGCATTTTCCACAGGTCTGGAGGGTTGCACTGGAAGGTAATAAGTAGTTTCCCATCTCAAAAAAAAAATAATAATAATAATAATTACAAGACTCAAAGCTGACAATTTCAAATTTTCCCCCAAACAATGCCTAAAATCTGATTTTTACTTTTTTGTTTGAAGATTTATTTACTTATTTGAAAGCCTGAGTTAGAACAGGAGAGAGAGCTCCATCTTTACCCACTGTTTCACTCCCCAAGAGGCCACAATAACCATGTCCAAGCTGAGCCAGGAGCCAGGAGTTTCGTCTGGGTCTCCCAAGTGGGTGGTAGGGGCCATCTTCTGCTGATTTTCCCAGGCTAACTGAGAGGGAGCTGGATGGGAAGTGGAGCAGCCAGGACTCGAACTGGCAACCATATGGAACGCTGGCATTGAAGACAGAGGCTTTACCTACTATGCCACAATGTTGGCCCACTAAAATCTGATTCTAAGTTACGCTACATACATAAATATTTTCAAATATAAACTGTCTCTACTAACAGGTAAAACTGAAGATTATTTTTAATCTCATAAACAGATGTAAAGATAAATTTTTAAAAGAAGTAGGGAGCTTGTGAGATCAACTAAGTGGGTAATACAATATATAAAAAATAAATAAAACAGGAACACTCCTGTGAGGGTGGGTGATGCACTGCACACAGAGGTTCAGATGCCACTTGGACACGCTCCACCTATACTGAGTACCTGCCTCTGCTTCCATGCAGTTTCCTGCACACCCTGGGAAGGGCTCAGATAGTTGTTTACCTGCTACCACCTGGGAAAAACAGAATGCGTTCTTGACTCCTGGCTTCCAACTGGCTCAGCCCTGACAGTTATGGGAAATTTGGGGAGTGAACCAGTGGGTAGAAGATCTGTCACCTGCCCCCCCCCACTCCGCCTTTCTTTCAAATAACAAATAAATAAATATCTACATTTTTAAATGAAAAAAAAATACTCCAGTGAGCATTGCGACTACTATACTATTCATTTGTACAGTGAATTCCCCTGGACTTATTAAAAGCTGCAAAATCCCATAAGTGAAACCAAATGCAGTAGAGTCCACCTTGTGAATTTCACCTCAAAATGTCATAGATGCAAATGTATAATCAAACACACTCGAAATGGAAAACAGTATCTATTGTTGATTTATTCATTCAGTATGTATTTGTGTCCTTAAAACATTCTATGTCATCTATTAGACTACTTTGGAACAAGCCAAAGAAACTAATATTCAAACAGGAGGCAATTCACCACTTCCTTCCATAAACTACAAAAAGCACACACCATGGAAGAGGCCTCCCTGAAGCCAAGAGATAACTCAGACAGAAGTACTCTCCCAACTGTGATACTGTGAATTAAAAGGAAAACCCATTCCCAAGGTGGAATGAAGGCCACAAAAATCATTCCTTAAATGACAATAATGTCTTTGATTTCAGGGTTAGTTTCAATGTTATCTTTGCATTTTGCCACTGGGGTTTGATCAATTTTTAATGAAATGATGAGATTTTAGAGAACACACTCAAATTATATTCAAATCTGTGTCATCACAACACTCAGGGTAGGTAGGAGGAAGGGAGGGAGCTAAGTTTAATCTGACATTGTAACGTTATGAATTTTACTGTAGAAAAGAAATGATACTCCTTTTCTGCAAATTAAAATAATATCCTTTCTTGTATTTAACTGCCAAGCCGAACATCAAGGGAACTAAGAAACAGCATGGTAGCAGATGTGATGGTATAGGCCTTCCCCACACACCACAGCCCAATTGTAGTCTTTCATACTAGCTCCCTACAGGTTCCAACAGTGCAGAGGCAACTGAGCAGTTCCAACTTCTGGATCCAGAGGTTTCACAAATTACAAGGAGTTGCAGAAAAAAAGACTCACAGGCTGGAGACAATGCTTCTATGCCTTGGTGTACTCCTCTAATGCCCCTTCCCTGCTACTTTAAATGTTTACTCCTTTTACAACCTCAAATACTTTTAATTTCATCCTCATGAAGCTGAATGCTATCAGATTAAAAAGTTCCCTTTACTATTCAAGGGGGAAAACAACAGAAGAAAGACTTGATAAGAGTCACAACAACAAGCAAAAGCTTATCAGAAAATGAGTGAGCTGAAGTGAATCTGATGTATAAGGACAGCAGGTGTGATTGAGAAAATTACATTTCCACAATCCGTGCAGCATGGTGGCTTAAGGACAACACAGGAGCAGGAACCAGTATTATTCATGGAAGTATGCACTCTACCTCTCTCTACACCAGAGAAAAATGAGCACGTGGTCACTGAAAACACACAGGGATGTGAATTCTAGTTCTGCCATTAAGTGAAGGGGCAAAACTGAAGCACGTTACTTTGAAAATGAACTTGTTTCCTCAGAAGACTGCTGTAGCACTCATAATTAATAGCAAAAGTCAGCAAGTATTCTACTGTTCTACAAGTGAAACGCAAACCTGGGCTACTAGCTACTCACACACTACATTCTAAATGGGAGTTTGATCACTGAGTTTTTCTTTATTCTTTTTTTAATTAATTAATTTATTTATTTTTTATTTTTTTGACAGGCAGAGTGGACAGTGAGAGAGACAGAGAGAAAGGTCTTCCTTTGCCGTTGGTTCACCCTCCAATGGCCGCTGCAGCTGGTGCACCGCGCTGATCCTAAGCCAGGAGCCAGGTGCTTCTCCTGGTCTCCCATAGGGTGCAGGGCCCAAGCACTTGGGCCATCCTCCACTGCACTCCCTGGCCACAGCAGAGAGCTGCCCTGGAAGAGGGGCAACCAGGACAGAATCCGGCGCCCCTACTGGGACTAGAACACGTGGAGGATTAGCCTAGTGAGCCGCAGCGCCGGCCTTGATCACTGAGTTTTTCTATCGTCTATGGCTAGCGATGGCTTTTGCGTTTTTCAATATTTCAAAAGAAAAATCCTAATATTTCTTGACAGGTGGAGATTTTATGAAATTCAAATTTATGTGGAAAGCAATGAAATTGGAGTCTTGGCAATAACACTGTTTGGATATTTGTTTCTTTCATGACATACATAATAATCTACATAGCACCTTCAATTTTGCCCCCTGGCCTACAAAGCCTGCTTACTATTTAGCCAATGACAGAAAACACTGGTTGACCACTATTCCAAATAGTTTAGCTAAAATTGGTTTTTTTCCAACAAATGTTTTGATATGGAGCAGAAACAGAAATATAGTATAACATGATTCTAGTGGTTTACCAGAACTAATTAAATAAGGTAGACCAAGATGTTTAGAGTAAGTTCTGTTTACCAAATCCCTAAAAGGTAGTGGGATTTGGTACTGGGTAAGAATGTGATAAGGTGGAAAAATGCATTATTTTTAAAGATTTATTTATTTGAAAAGCAAAGTTACAAAGAGAGAAAAGGAGAGACAGAGAAAGAGAGAGAGAGAGAGAGATTCTTCCATGCTGAAGTGGCAGTTTAACCCACTGTACCACAGTGCTGGTCCAGAATAACTGCATTTTTAAAATGATCCCTTTAAAAGTCCCTAATATACTAATTTCATAATGCAAACAGATGCTATCAAAGTGTTAATTTCTAAAATGGATGTTATAATTTAAAAAAATTCTGGAAAAGGAGCTGACTTGGCTTAGAATCCTTGCTCTACTTACCCCATAAACAGTTCAATGACACTGGAAATTCACCTTGATTATCAGTGTCCCAGTCTCTTTATTTAAAAAAGCAGCTTGATATTGAATTAACTCAGTGTTGGTACTAACAATAATAAATATAAAAATCCATTTTATCCTAAAAGCACTACCCAAATAGAAAACTGACATTCATTAGAAATTGAGAAAGCAACTCTGAATTTTTAACAATGAAAACCACACATACACATATTTATCTACAAGACACATTTATATGCTCCCTGAAGTACTGAGTTCCAGTCGTAATAAATTCAGTGTTGGAATAAAATACAAGAAAATAGGGGTAAATCTGAGCACCAAATAATACTGAATTTACATCCACAAAATAAAAGCCACCAAAAACAAAAGATTAATCAATGAAACCACACTCAACATCAAAAAGTACAGTGAACCAAGATAAACCATGTAATCAAGTAATACAAGGTTAAATACTGTACATAAAATGAGCCTACAAATCAAGATCAGTTTCAAAGTAGGTAAAGAATGGTGTTAATGTAGGTAGCAAATAAACACAAAAAGCTAAATCTCATGAGCAAGTACAAAAAAGAAGGCAAAAACATAAATTTGGTAATATTTTCTCCTACGTCAAATTATCTAAGATTTGTCTGTATGGATATTGTAGAACACCATTATGAGATTATGAATTGGGACAGTCTTTCTGAAAAGATGATGATCAATTTCCATGGGTAAAACTCTATACTGAAATAATAAAAAAAAAATTGACAACGACTTGAATAAAGCATATGAATAAGAAATTTGAGACAAACTAAGACCCAAACTACCCAAATTAGAGCATATGGACGATCTCTCTCTAACTCTGCCTTTCAAATAAATAAATGTTTTTTAAAAGTACAATGATTAAAACAGAATATGACGCAACCTTAAAATTATTATAATATTAAATAATGTAAGTAAAAATAGATATTACAAATAATACTCTAATAATATTTAGTGACTCAGAAATGGATTCCCATAAGAGTAAGTAAAAAAACTGTAAAACTACTTTATATACACATACAGAGGGGGGAAAAAAAGACTCAGGAAATGGAAACCCCTTTTAGCCTAACAATGATGAACTGACTGGGCTCAGCCATCAGAGAGCTGATGAAAACTGGACACCAACCCTGAGGTATCAAGAAAGAGAACTCCGGTTAAGTGAGTTAAAGTGAGCAGGTGAATGAAAAGGCGCTCAGCCCAAGAGGAGAACAGAGATTGCCCACTTTATGGGAACAACATGAAAACAGACCATCTCTCTCACCCTAAGAACTGAAACAAAAATACCAAGGTTCTTACCCCCTCCCCCCGCCTCTCCAAACTAGATGCCTATGTGGCCATGGAAACCTTGGCAGTTCTTCCAAATACTGCATGTATTTCTATTTCCTACACCTTAATTCCTTTGCTATAGAGAAGATAAATTGGCTTTGGTGACCTGTGCCCAAACATATTCTCATCCTGTAAGCAAAATATATACATTGTTCAAGCAAAATACCAGGATATTGCAGAAAGTTTCTGAAAAAAATGGAATTAAAATCTAACATTTTGATTAAAAAATGTTTGAAATCCATGCAGTTTTTTCCTAACATGTATTCTCCATGAAATTCTTGAAGCTCTTGCATTTTCCTATAAATTGCATGGGTTTTTCCTAAACCCCACCTCTCCTAATTCATAATTAACTTCCTGCTATTTGTTCCAAATTTCCCTCAATTTTGTCCAGCTTTTTTCTCAGTAAGACCCATGGCTCACACTTTGTTGTTGTTTGTGACAACATTTATATACTGAAAGGTGGATAGCTGAACTAATTTTCTGGAAATATGCTATTTATGTAAGACAGAGAAGTAAAGGATACCTGTGACAAAGGTGCTAATGTAGAAAATTCAGTAGTTTTTTTTTAAACATTAATTTATTTGAGAGGCAGAGTTACAGAGAGGGAGGGAATGAAAGAGAGAAAGATCTTCCATCCTCTAGTTCACTTCCCAAATGGCCGGAGCTAAGCCGATCCAAAGCCAGGAGCCAGGAGCCTCTTCTGGGTCTCCTAAGTGGGTGCAGGGGCCCAAATTTGGGCCATCTACGGCTTTCCTGGGCCATAAGCAGAGAGCTGGATGGGAAGAGGAGCAGCGGGACACAAACCAGCATCCATATGGGATGCTGGAGCTGCAGGTGGAAGCCAAGCCTACTGCGCCACAGTGCTGGCCCCTCTAGTAGTTTTTTAATACCAAACAACAAAGTTAATTTGTTTACATTATACAATTGAGTCTTAAATAAGCTATTCACTATTAAATACTTGGTGTGTGCATTACTGCCTTGGTAACTTTCTTCACACAGTTCTTCCCACCTGGAATTTCCCCTCTTAAACATTCAGTTTCCAGGCCTCCCTCTACCTTAGTGCTGAAAAACTCCCCTCATCTTCAAGACGGGAAGGTTAGCCTAGCACTTAAGATGCCCACCTCTCACATCAGAGCAATGGACCAAGTTTCATCCTCTGCTCCAGCTTCTGATTCTAGCTTCTTGCCAATGCAGACTCTTGGAGGCATCAGTGACTGCTTAAGTAGCTGGGTCCTTGTCAACTCCACAGGAGACATGAATTAAGTTGCCAGTTCCCAACTTCAGCCTGGCCTATTCCCAGCCACTGTGGGCAGGCAATTATGAGGTAAAGCAATGGATACATTGATGCAGACAGCTCTCTGTCTCTCAAATTTAAAAAAAAAAAAAAAAAAAAAAAGGAATAAAAAAAAAAATTTTTAAAGCTATCGTGAAACTATCAAAAGAGCCAATTAAGGGATGGATGGTTAAATTTTGCACCTATACAAACTACGTGCACCGGACTCCAAAAATCACACTACCAAAACCAGGTTTTAAAAAGAGAAGTTAACTTGTTGCCAAAGGAGAGGAGCATTTCAGGAAAGGAGACTGGTGTCAGTCACACATGCAACCCCACACCCTGAATCTTACTGGAAATGCAGAGCACAATCAAAACATCCATATTCTTCAGCACACTACAGGAACGTAGAGCTTCTCCTGCCCTTCAGCGCACTCCAGCTCCCTGATGATGTGGACTGCTGACTCCCACTGACTGCTCTCCAGCAGTTTTCAGGCAAGCTTGTCTATGAGATTAACTTGTAGAAAAGTCTCCCTTTGTACTTACTCCACAGGTTGGTTAACCTGCTTGGTTCCTTTGGTGCGCTTTCACAACTAGTTTTTGGCCCCACACTGATTTTGAAAGTCTTAGTCTACTGTGACATGCAGGCTTATTACTATGACCTTGTTAAACATATGGTACTGTGCAGTCAGACAGCATCCTGTACAGACTATCTAGACTTGAACTCAGCTGTTTACTAGCTGAGTCAGATGGGCAAACTCTGTACTTCTGGTTCCCCACCTGTGGGTGATCTTGTGCCCGGCTGGAAGACTGCCTACCTAGCCTATGCAGGGGGTCAAAAGGGCATGGCATACCATGCCCCCCGGAGAAAAACCCTGGTTGAGGACTCAGCACATTGAGACCCACACAGGACCTGACTGCTGGTAGGTGGCAAGGGCCCCAGGCACAATTCCCCCACCTCCGCTTCCTGCTGAGGGGCCTTATAACCATCAGCTAGATAAACAACTCCTAGATGTGGGCAAGTTGTGTAAAACAGCTCCAGGAGCTAAGTGACCTATGAGAGGACTGGTAAAGGGCTTTGGTGCCATCACTCCCTCTGCCCAACAGAATTGCTGTTACTATCCCATGCTATTTATCCCATTTGCCTACCCTATAAAAGCTTGTGCCTCATTGCTAATAAATGGACATGTTCACCGATACTGTCTCCAGTGCTTCTTGTTGAAGGATGCCATTGCCCCACCATCCCAACAGTATGGGCCTCAAAGGACAAGCCTACACCCACCTGTAAGATTGGAGTAACAATAGCTCCTATGGTCCAATGAGTTTTGTGAAGCTTAAATGAATTAATACCTGTGAAGTAGAAACTGACAACTGCTAAGTACACCATTTTGCCAGCACACTTTTCTTAAAACCTAGTGCATTTGATACCTGGTCATTCCAGCTTTGTTAGTGCAACTGATAAATGTTAGGGATTCCATCTCCAGCCAATCAAGGAAAGAGTCTAATGGGTAAATTACACACCAGATATAACCGAATAACTCATTATATGTTAATAATTTGAAGATTATGTAATCATAATTATAGGTAATTAGAAATAAGCTAGTCCCTGTGGTTCCCATCTCTTTACTTTCTATAAAGCAACCAGAGAAACATAGTGCACAGAGTAGATAGGTGGAGAATAGGGGTAATCGCTTGTAAGGGCTTGAGCTATTCAAGGCACAAGGTATATTATTTAACTTAACTCTCACAGTGACCCTGGATAAATCTGCAGAATGTTCTGGCTGAATTTTTATTGAATCATTTTTAAGGCTAGAAAAAGGAAAAATCTCTGAGAAATTTTGTCTGCCCACATACCCAAGTTATCCTACCCACCTCACCTCAAACAAACACCACATCCATATGAATTCTCTGAATTAACCACATGGATTCAAAATTAGCTATATTTTGTGTTTCTCTTTGCCTTGAATGCAGGAATGAGTATTTACTCACGTTTTTATGGTAAGCACTTAGTGCCTGGCTATAGCAAGCATCAGTACATACAACATGCTAATTTTACAACTCAGAAATATGAAGACTCAAGCTTATTTGCTGCAAGGTCACATTGTTACACAAGGAACCTGAAGACAGGCTTTAATGCTCCTCTCACTATACAGGGTACCTTGTCAAGTCCTCTTACAGGTTACTTTTTAGTTTCCAGGACACTTCACTTCAGCAATCTCTTACCCTGTTTTACCATGGTCATCACTGCAATCTTAAATCCCTAAAAATAGTTCCTATGCATTTATATTAAATATATTAAGTGCACATTAAAGGAAAAATGTGACAATTTTAAAGGATTTTCCATAGGTTGTATTAATATTATTTTTTGCTACAAGTTTGAATATATAACTCCCACACCCAATAACCATTTTGTATATTAGATAAGGATACTTCAAATGGTCTGTGAAAAACACAATTAAAAGGTACACTTATTCTGGTGCAAAAAATTTTGAATATTGGTAATGCACATGTGGGGTTTTCAAAAAGTTCATGGAAAATATTTTTTGCATCCAATGCACGAATTTCATACATTTTTACACTAAAACAATGCACTTTCTTGAAAATTATTATACAAGAATTGTGGGGGGTGTGGTGGTGAGGAAAACTAATAGGCAAAATTTCAAAGTGAGCCAAAAGCTAGTAACAAACATTTTAATGAGGACAACATTATTACATGTAAGATTCTTACAATGTTTTGGAGCATTCAGCTGTCAGAAATTTTTCTTACCAATATTGAGTGATCAAAGACTGTAAAGCGTCTCCGCAGGATTCAAAGGAAATAAACAAAAAGGTTACATGTATTGGTCTATTGCCTTGGTCAACTTTACTTTCATAGTGCTTAAGTACAAAGTCACTTGTTGGATAAATTATCAACACACTGAAACTGCCATTTCATTATTTTTAACAAATCCTCCTGTCTACGTATGACACTGTAATAAACATATTACGAAGCATGGGTATGCCCTTTGTGGAAACTGGATAAAAAGGAGATTTTCTACATATTGAGTCATGGACTTGTTCTAAGCCATGCAGAACTTTACAGGAACATATAGAGGAGTATGCTATCTGGTAGTGGAAAAGAACTGCTCGTGTTTCTATGTAGTGGTTTGTAGCTGTTTCAGGCTTTTAAATCTCAATCCCCCATTAAACTGGCAACTTTACCTGGATCAAAAATATCAGATCACTATATCCATTATTTCTAACTATTCTAACCACTAACTTTTTCAAACTCATTGTATGTATTTAATGCAAAAATGAGAGGTATTATAGTGTCAGAAATCTTATGCTAATAACTTCAGTCAAGAAAATATAACTATTTAATATTTAATCAGAAACTGCACTATTTTCTCAGGTATAACTAAGAATTTCTTTGTGCTACTTTCCCAGTGTCCATCACTGTATAGTTTGAATTCATGTGCCTTCTAAATGAAGACAAAAAAGACATTCTGTATGCAAACACAGATAGTTTCTTTTTTGTTTACAACCACTGTCACATAAGCTGGGTACTTAATAAACATACATTAACCTACCAACAAAATAACTGATCACATGACCAGATATTACTAGCTCAAATTTTAATTCCTTGATATAATTGCATTTTTTATCTTTTAAACTCAATTTCTTTTCACTGACCTATCTTTCTTGTGTATTGTAATTTTTTAGCTCTCTCATGCATTGAAATGCTAAATGAATAATCATGTTGTTCTAAGCAAGGTATCACTTACTGAAATAAACTTGCAATTTCCCCTTTCCAGCATCTGTCTTAACAGTATGAAGTGGGAGTAAAACAGACAGTAAGAGAAAACAAATGAGACACAAGACAATCAAAAGACAGAAAACTATCCTGATGGAGGAATGTCAAAGAGGCTTTCTTGGGAAAGGAAATTTCTTAGGGTCCCCAACATCAGGAACACATAAACTGAAACAAGTAAGGTTGTAACTGGAACTTAAATGAGCAAAGATCACATCAAAGTCATTTTCCAACCTGTAACTATTATTTAACTCAAAAAACCCTCATTTAAAAAAAACTACAATTTATAGAATGCATGGTTGAAAGTATCCAGTCAAAACATTTTTCTCCCTATAGTTTTGCATAATTGATAAGGTAAATTCCAATGTATGTTAATCATATATCATCCAGCATCTCACATATTAACTTGAATATTTTGAGAAATTATCAAAATATGTTGAACTATTTCCAAAACACTAAAGTGAAACTTAAAAAAGAGGAATACCTGACAAGCCCAGTTATCATTGTCACCATTTCATAGCTTATCTTCTGATATTCTCAACTCACTGATTCCATTCCTTTTCTTCATTTTTCTCACTTTCTAAGTTTTTCTCTACTGCGGTTCAACAACAAATTACTACCTGTGCTTCTCTACAAGTGGATCTAATCCTAGCAGGCTTACTGGGTTTGACAGCTTTCCTGATCTTCAAGATGAACTCCACCAAATGCCCAAGTACAGTACAAAGGCTTCCAGACTGTCCAGCCACATCCAACCTGCCCAAACTCAAAACCTGCAATTTCTGTCACAAATGAATGAACTGATACTGGAAAGATTATCTTTTAAGAACATTCTCTATTGTCATGAGATATTTTTTCAGTATGACAATCAGAACCAATTACTTCCTATGCTCTCATAGCTTTTAAACAGGTCTAAATTACCACCCTTGGCAATTAGGAATAATAATAATTTATATAGGTACTAGTCTCTCAGAATATCAAGTCTTACATCTTTCTTATCTTTTTCCCCAAAAAATATCAGCACGTGGCAAATTATATACACATTCTGCTATCTCAGAATGAGTTAAACATTTGAAATTTAATTTGGGGACCCTGAAGCAGTAAGACTTTCAGTACCATGTAGCACAGTATTTATTTCTCTTTCTCTCTCTCACATTTATAAACACACACACAAATACACACACAGCATGCCACAAGTATAAACTTCATTTAAAAATACTTGTTATATACAATGTACTCTGATATTTACCATTCTCATCCTATTGAGTAATGATCATATCCCATTAATTGAATACTGTCTTCACAAACTGATAAGGGGTTGCAACTCAGAATTTGAAAAGTACTCATCTAGTCCATGCCCTCCAATAAAGAAATTAGAACTGAGACTGGCGATGTGAAGTCCCAAGGTTTCTAAATTAGTTAATGTTGGGCAGCAATGTAAGACATTGTTCCTTTAGTCTACGTAGCTATTGTGAACATCCTTAGCTTGCATTTTGTGTATTCTATCAACTGGTTCAGTAAGAAATTTGAACATTTCAATGTCACTCAAAAGCTCTCTTCTAGGCAAAGTAATGATTTGACTCAAACCCTATTTAGTATCAGTTATAAATTTACTTATAACGATTCACATTAAACACACAACAAAATATATTTGAAATGTCTATCTTTAGCTAATTACACTAGGGGGCACTTTTTAATATCTCTAGACTTCAGGCCTAAGTGCATCTTTCTGAGAAAGTGTGTCACATTCCTGGAATTTCAGAGCTAAGGTCTTTTAATCCATTACCAGTTTTCTACCAAGGGATTACCCTCTTGTTTTTCTTACATTAATTATATATGGAATCCTCAGGCAGAAATTCTGACAGAAAGAATGTAAACGAGCTAAGCAGACACTATTTTAATTAAAAAGAGTACATGAAAATCCTTCATTTTGAATAGGAATAAAATTATTTTTATTTGGAAGGTTTTGTTGTTTAAATAAAAACCACATGTTAAAAAGCTTATCACATTTGATTATTAATTAAAACTAAACGAGTAGTCAACTTAGAGCTTCCATCTGCAGATATATAATAAACATCTGAGAAGTATTTGGGAAGAGAAAACGCAGGAAATACAAAATTAGCTAACAGTTACATTGCTCCAAGAAGCTGAACTTTAGCTTTCTGGCAAAGTATTACTTGATTACAACCAAACCTAAAAGACTATAATTTGTGCAATATAAAAGGTGTATAATTAGGTAGGTAATTGCAAAGAAAAGCATGAAATTTTACATCTAAAATGATACACTGAAAAACAAATCATACATAAACTATGTAATGCTGTTCCTCACCAAAAAGGTAAAATTCACTTGTTGCAACCAGGCTGCATGAAGATTCCCCAGAGGGTTGCGGTTAAGTTATTAGTAAGTTCTGATTAACAGCAACAACACTCACTATAAGATCCGTTTAATTTCAGTAAACCATTATTTAACTGACCTGGCTAAACTGTCACAAAACCATAAAGGAAGCCTAATTTGCTCCTGTTCTGGAGCAACACAGTTTAGATCGTTTCAGGGCGCATCTCAACAATATTAACAGGATGCTCAAATTTGGAAAAGGCAGATGTATGGAAATTCCAATCCTTAATTAAATCACAGAAGAGGTTTTGAAGTAGTAAATAATAAATCACAATGAATCCTCAATCTGGTTGTCAAGGAAACCACGTTGCCTCTGCCATAATTGCTGTGATCCCCGTCTTGCCCTTTCTGACACCAAGCCTTATCATGCATTCTGGTCAGAGACTGAGAAAGTAGCTTTTCTATTCCTCTCAGGCAATCATGTAACATACATTGAGCTTGACTGAACAGGGCCATGCGACCATACAAATGCTGGATTCAAGGCCTTTCCCTTTCTATCTGGAGGCAGTAATTAACTGGAAAGCAGCAGTGTCTTCTACCAAGCCTTAAATAAGAAATGGAGCCAAGGTGCCTTGGCAGGTCATAGCAGCTGTGTTTATAGGAAATTTTGACCAGTTTACTAATTTAGTATCGGATGACTTGTTTGTGAACCAGCAATCATTATTGTCTAAAAGTTAAACACCACTATTTTAAATTCCTCTGAAATAGATTTGAAACACTAAGTCTGACAGAGCCATATATAAAATAAAAAATATTCACATTAAACACTACACTTAATATTCATTAATCTAATAAGAAAAACAGTGAAAATTTAATTAGGTAAAAACAGTTACTTGTAAGAATAAAAAGTAAATCTATTGTCAGAATTTACAAGCTCAAAATAGTTTTCACTTTCCTCTCCTTACTTTCACCCACATTAGTCATTTTTAGAATATTGACTATTCTAAAATAAAGTACTGAAATAAATTCACAATTTTATGTCTTTAATTCTATACACTGTTTTCACTATTTTCCATTCATTGTTTTACTTCCTTAATGAGATTCTCCATTAAAGATATTTGTTCTCTAATATAATTCTATTCCCTTCCAAATGCATTCCTCCAGTTCATTTTGTTGTATTATTTTGAAATACTCTTTTTTTTAGATCACTCAGTTTTGAAGTTCTCTCTTCATTCCATCTACAAAACAGTATAAGTGGCATTATCAACACATTTTTAATTCTATCAGCCTACAATGAAGACCAGATTTACCTCTTCCTCAGCAGAACATGGACATGATTCCATATACTCATACTTTCTCTGTTATTTACTTAAAATGGGATCATGCACACCCCAGGTTTCCCTAGAGCTGGTCACTTACCTAGCTTGTTTCCCTAACAATAAAGACAATAATAACATCAACTACAACATAAGAGTTTCTGAACACTGCATAAAAGCATGCATGCACATTTAGTTCCATACATTGTATCTTTATTCAGAATGCATTCAATAAATTTTTGCTTTCAACATCACAATTTCTCCATTTTCAAGCTAAAAAGAAAGTACACAGCAGTAAACTGCACAATTCTGCAAGAGCAGATTGGAAAGTTTAGTGTAAAATAATTCGACAGCTGTTTTAGAAAATCATATTCTGTCAACACATATTCCAGAGAGGGAAGAGTCAGGATTCTTAAAAAAAAAAAAAAAAAAAGAATTAATTCAACAACTTGTTTGTTCTTACAAACTGGGCAAAGAAAGCAGCTTCATCTGAAAACAGAAAATTCTTCTTAAAAATCCAAAATACCCTGAGTACAAAGTCTTGGCAACTGAAAACTTCTTCTTTAGATATTTGTAGCATATAAATATTAGTATTAGAATTCTGATCTCAAAAATATTTTGTTATCTGGGGCCAGCCGTGTGGTGCAGGAGGATAAGCCCCTCTTGCAATGCCATCAATCACATATTGGCTTGCTGGTTCCAGTCCAGCTTCATGCTAACGCACCTAGGAAGGCAACGGAAGATGGTCAAACACTTGGGCCTTGCCACCTATGTGCAGGACCAGGGTGGAATTTCTGGCTTAGGTGTAGCCAAGCATGGCTGCTGAGGTCACTTGGAGAATGAACCAGTGAATGGAAGGTCTCTGTTGCTCCACCTTTGAAATAAACAACTTAAAAAAAATACCATATACCTCAGCTTCTAAAAAATAAAGTCTTTGTCTTACAAGTAGGGAAGGAAAATAAGAACTGCTAACTAACTGATGAAGGCTTTAAGTTGTAAGGTAACCAGAACATAAGAAATCTCAAAATTTACTGCTTAAGTATCTTCTTCCATTTTTACGTTCAATAAATGGACTTACTTATTCTGTCAGAATAAAGAACTACAAAGCATCTTGAAAACAAGAGGAGCCAAGAGGCAGCTACATTTCTTCAAAATTCTGTATTGGGGCCAGGTGCCATGGCGGCCCAAGTTAAGCCGTCTGCAGCGCTGGCATCCCACCCACCATATGCATGATTCGAGTCTCAGCTGCTCCACTTCCCATCCAGCTCCATGTTAATGCGACTGTGAAAGCATCAGAGGATGGCCCAAGTGCTTGGGTTCCTGCACCCATGTGGGAGACCCAGAAGCAGCTTTGGCCTAGTCCAGCTACAGTCATTGTGGCCATCTGGAGAGTGAACCAGCAGATGGAAGATCTCTTCCCTCCCCCTCTCTTGCTGTAACCCTCACTTTCAAATAAAATAAATAAATCTTTAAAAAAAAAAAAAAAACTATATCAAAGTCATATAGCCAAAGCTTAATTAACCCAAGTAATTGTGAGAAGAACATGATTAAAAGTGTTCCTCCTGGCCTGTGTTGACATTTATTTACAGTGAATACCAATATCTCATTTTCATATTTTAAATAATAACATTGTTGTTGTAGTACTTTCATGCTTAAGTACTGTTACAACATTACAAAATTTTTTTTTATTCTCTGCTTAACTCCTCATATGTAAAATGCACCATTTGGAAAATAAACTGTGTCTCTTCTTAAGACTAAAGGAACATATCCTGTAAAACCCTTTCTTTCCCAATGAAACAAACTATACCTTAACCAGGAAAGTTAATTACGTGCTTTGGTTTCACAAACCAACTGCTGTTGCCAGCTGCATTTTAAGTAAGAGTAAACAGAGACAGTTTGAGCTGTCAACAAAAGACATAATTAAGTTGGAAAAACACTGTCAATAAAACATGCTACACTGAAAACTTTGGAAAACAAATAAGGCCAAGCAGATCTGCACTACATTGTATAGTCCATACATTCTTAACCACTAACTAATTGGGTCAGGAACAACAAAGAAAAGTAAAAAACCTTCAAACATATATATGGGAGAGTAACACCTAGTTAACATGAAAGTTAAAACAGATTAAAGTCTTGCTCAGCTAGGATTCCACAAGAGAGTAAGATCCTACAAAAATGATCTGAGGGTCTATTTTCCAAATTCTGCTTATTCTAGATGCATCAGAGAAAAGTGAACTCATTACACACAATGGATGTATTGGGTCTTAATTACCTACTGGAACTAGCACGAGGGGCTTGTAGAGCATCTTTTGAACTAGGAAAACAGACTCTGTTTTTTAGTTTGAAACATGTCAGGAATACAAAAGGCATTCAGCCCCTGCCTTGGGGCTGTCTTCCAACTATAATGTTAATATGTATGTTTACATTGTTTCTAATGTTTCAAATTGTTTTCACATCTACTATGTTCCTACTCATATAAAGAGCCCTGCTAATTAGAACACAGTTTGCAAAAAGCATGATTTTTCAGTATAACTTTTAGATAAAATTAACTTTCATTCTGAACAGTAACACAGGAGCCCACATGTTTGAATTATTAGTATGCTCGGCATAAACAAAATCCTTCAACGGTTCTGCTGGACAGCACTGTCTCTTGGTTATAGCACAAAACAGTAAACTCTGCAAACCACAAGGATTAGGAAGTTAAACAGTGCACGTATGTAGTGCCAAGCTCATGTTTGGGTGTTTAACTTTCTTAACTCTAGATAAAAATAGGACAACATGCCATGAATCACCATTTATTTACATTCACATTTTTCCTCAATTACCTAAAACCAGTAAGCTAAGCGTACTTTATAAATATTAAAAAAAAAATCATAAAGGCTTCTATAGTGTGCCTGTTTTGGCATACCAGAAGAGAAGGGATGTCAATTAAAAAGGCCAATGAAATAAAAATCAGAGAAGTGTGTGTGACCTCCAGCAATTTTCACTTTCCAAGAAAGCAAATGGGTACTGAAGAAAAGGAGCAAACTAATGAATAAACCAGGTATTCACTAGGGGCCAATGATGTGCTGCAGCACCTTTGGAGGAGATGTGGGGAGAGTGTGGCAAGACACCATCGTCACTTCGAATACTTTTGGTTCACTGGGGGAGCAAGAAAACAAACGGAGCAGCACCAATCCACACAAGAATGTAAACTCAGGTGTGAGCGCCTGTTCCACTGCATGGTGCAGACCGTCAGCGGGGCAGCAGCTGGGAGTGCAGGAAGACTAATGAGCTGGAGCCATGAACAATGTTTTATGAGGGAAAGATAGCTGAACCTGGAAGGATGGAGCAGCGAGAGAGGAGGACAGCTTCTCACAAGAACCACCTTAAAAAGAAGTTTAATAACTCAAAAATAAGTGCTTTGAATTTTAAAATGTCAAATGTTAACATGTTATTGATATTCGAAGTACTTGAAATTAATGCCTCATCAAAACAATACATATCATGTTCTACATCCACCAACACCTAGCTCCACCAATGCCACTTCATAACAACATATACTTTCACACGTCATCATTATGTTTACCCCATACTACTCTGCAGTTCAAGTACACTGGTATTTCAAACAATAATAGGAGGAAACTGTGTGGGGGGAGGGTGTGGTGCTTAAAACCACCGCACGTTAAAGGCTGAAAGATGCCACCGTACTGGTTAAAGTCAGGTTTGACATGGTGGGGCAAAAATGTATCTTAAAAAGTTTTTTCCCGACCGGCACCACTGCTCACTAGGCTAATCCTCCACCTGCGGCGCCGACACCCCAGGTCCTAGTCCCGGTTGCTCCTCTTCCAGTCCAGCTCTCTGCTGTGGCCCGGGAAGGCAGTGGAGGATGGCCCAAGTGCTTGGGCCCTGCACCCGCATGGGAGACCAGGAGGAAGCACCTGGCTCCTGGCTTCGGATTGGTGTAGTGCCGGTCGTAGCGGCCATTTGCGGAGTGAACCAATGGAAGGAAGACCTTTCTCTCTCTCTCTCTCTCTCTCTCTCTCTCTCTCTCTCATTTGCGGAGTGAACCAATGGAAGGAAGACCTTTCTCTCTCTCTCTCTCTCTCTCTCTCTCTCTCATTTGCGGAGTGAACCAATGGAAGGAAGACCTTTCTCTCTCTCTCTCTCTCTCTCTCTCTCTCTAATTCTGCCTGTTAAAAGTTTTCTCCCCCAAATCTCTCAGTTAAAAAAAAAAAGTCACCAGGTAAAGCAGCCTCCTGCAGTTCCAGTACCTCTCCCCGCCCAGTATGGGCACCAGTTCGAGTCCTGGCTGCTCCACTTCCCATTCAGCTCTCTGGTATGGCCTGGGAAAGCAGGGGAAGATAACCCAAGCCTTGGGCCACTGCTCCGAAGTGGGAGACCTGGAAGAAGCTCCTGGCTCCTGGCTTTGGATCGGCCCAGCTCTGCCCATTGAGGCCATTTGGGGAGTGAACCAGCGGATGGAAAAACGCTCTCTCTCTGCCTCTCCTTCTCTCTCTCTGTTTAACTCTGACTTTCAAATAAATACATCTTAAAAAAAAAAAAAAAAGTATCACTTCCATCTCTGTAAAAATCAGAAAAAGTCGTCTTGTGTCTTTTAAGGAAACAGGTGAGTTCCAACTACTTGAGATACAAGTCCCCTGACAGATGAAATATCTAAAACAAGTAGTATTAAGTAATATTAAGTAGTAGTATCAAGTAGCATTCCAACAAGGGCTATGGTAACAATATTCTAATGATCACTCTTTGAAAAAGGTAACACAGGTGACATTAGACAACGAGATCAAAGAAGTAGTATTATTTCCATTGCTGAGTTTTGGTTCCTTGAAGCAAATCATAGCATATTTAAATGTTTTATTTTGATTCACAGTGCTAATAATTAAATGAACTGGATATCAAACTCAGAAAAATTGTATTGTAGTTTCTAGAACACTTGAACTTCTGCCACAAAGACAAAAATAACCATTATTTTAAAAGTAGTCATTATAAGACTTCCTTCCATTTCATTACAAATATACCTGGCTCATTGGGGCAAATGCACTTCAGGTATCTTCATTCTGTTGAGTACTTAAATCAAATGGTTACAAAGCTTTAAAGAGAAGAGGGCTTAAAAGTTGTCTTAGCAGGGGCAGATACTTGGAGCAATGATTAAGGTGCCGCCTGGACCGTTCATATCCCCTGAGAGCCTGGTTTGAGTCCTGGCTACTGCTTCTGATACGGCTCCCTTCTGATGCGCACTCTGGGACACGCAAATTTTAGTTCAGGTACTTGAGTCCCTGCCATCGATGTGGGAAATGGAGTTCTAAGCTCCTGGCTTCTGCCTGGCACAGCTCTGGCTGCTGTTGTGGGTATTTGGGGAGTGAACCAGCAGAAGACATATCTCTATTCTTTGTTTTTCTCTCTCTGTCTCTCTCTCTCTCTTTCCATCCCAGCCCCCTTTCATATAAAATGAAAAATGAAAAAAAAAATACAATTTATCTAACCCAACTGGCTAATGTAGATGGGAAAATGATCCAAGTGACTGAACATCCAAGAATATAGTGTAATGGCAGAGAAAAGTCAAACATTTTTCAGAAATGTTCTTAGATTCTCCCGAGTTTGTTCAGTGACTGTGTTTTAATGATAGTTCAGTTTCTCTACTCATCTTTATAGTGCCTTTATGATCTACAGTGCTACTTTCACTTTACTCCTACAATGGAACTCATTCAAGAATATTCTAATCATAAATCACAGTGATTACTCATAGAGTGGAGTGTGCGCAGAAAAGGAAGAAGCAAATAGCTTATTTATAACTGGTTATCATCTCACTGTTAGTCTAACAGATTTGTTGATGAATATACTCATTTACTCAAGGTACTTTCAAATGGATCAGTTCACTCTACAAGTGCCCACAACAGCCGGGCTGGCACAGACCAAAGCCAGGAACAGGATGCAGGTATGTAGTTACTAATATAATAAACAAATGGAATCAGTTTTCTTTTTGGTTTCTTTGTTATCCATAAACATGATTTACGGAGATTTTTCTTTCAAATAAAATTAAACTGCCTCTATCAAGGTGGGCTCATGATTAACACCTGGTACACATTTTAAATAGCTTTAATTGCTTTAAGCAGATAAGCCACATTTAATAACTTCTAAGGGCACAGTATAACTACCTATAAATGCCCATAGCAAAACTTCTTTTAAGATCTCTCTCTAATTCCATCCTCCCAAATACATAAAGTTGGAATTGGGAAAAGGCTGTCTTAAGTAGCAAGCTAACAAACCAGAAAGTCTTTTTGTGTCGAGTACTTCCTAGGCTTACAGTTTTGGCAAAATGTGATTCTAAAAATAAACGTCATGCAAGCTAGTCAGATACTGCTGATTCATTGAGGACAGACTAGGAATCTGTGTCACTCCTGGTGTACCCACCAAACCACAACTACACACAAATTAGAATACAGAAATCATATTTTAGATCCTTCCACCAATTTACATTTATGTAGCATCTAGTACATACCAGGCACTGTCCTCAGCACTTTACAAAGAGTAATTTCTGTGGTCCCCCTAACAGTAATAGAGATCTGTGATGTCAGGCGGGAAGAGTTAAGTGCCTAAGACCGCAAAGGGAGAGCTGATTTACACTCAACCTGTTTGGCACTAGGTAAGTCCTCAAGCTCGGCACTGCACCACATCAGCCACATCAGTTGCAGCAGTGAATTCTGATGCACAGAGATACGGGTAACATTTTACATATCTGGATTATTATCTTCAAAGTCCTTTCTAGCTTGTACAGTCTTTAATTTAGTTGAGCTAAACAAATACTTAAAATGCACTGAAAACAAAACTATTTAAAAGGGTGGCTAGGGGACAAAGGAAAAAGAATTAAGACTCAATATTGTCAGGTGAAGGGTTGGGCAGGAGTGTTTTGAGACAAAGGAGCACTCAAAGAATCCAGATAAGATGTGGAATCGATCCACCTTCAATTCCAACAATAAGGAGATGGAGATTGCTGATATATCTCCCACCCCAGTCCACAGTTTGCAAACTATGACTCCATGTTTTTGAAGCTGACTCTCCACATGTAGATGCAGCTGTATCTAAAACAAAGACAGGGAGTTAACGGCAGGAGCCACGAAGTGTTCATTTTTCTCTCAATCTGAGATTTTGAGTTACCCTATTGTGTTCATTTACAGTATTATCCTGAACACAGTATCAAGTCATGAACTATGACGAATCTGATTTCTGAAGTCAAAAGTGAGCAAGTTGGATGATTATCTTAAAAGTCCTTTCTAGTTTTCACACTCTTTTTTATTTTTATTTTTATTTTTTTTGACAGGCAGAGTGGACAGTGAGAGAGAGAGAGACAGAGAGAAAGGTCTTCCTTTGCCGTTGGTTCACCCTCCAATGGCCGCCGCGGCCAGCACGCTGCGGCCAGCACACCGTGCTGATCCGATGGCAGGAGCCAGGTACTTCTCCTGGTCTCCCATGGGGTGCAGGGCCCAAGCACTTGGGCCATCCTCCACTGCACTCCCTGGCCACAGCAGAGAGCTGGCCTGGAAGAGGGGCAACCGGGACAGAATCTGGCGCCCCGACCAGGACTAGAACCCGGTGTGCCAGCGCCGCAAGGCGGAGGATTAGCCTTGTGAGCCCCGGCGCAGGCCAGTTTTCACATTCTTGAACTTAGTTATTCAAGCTAAACAAATGTTTACTGACACTCAGGTAACTCTAGTTGTGAATACAAGAAAAGTCCTTGGCCCCTGGACCCACATGAAGACCCAGAGGAAGCTCCTGGTTCCTGGCTTTGGCCTGGCCCAGCCTTGGTCATTGCTGCCCTTTGGGGAGTGAAATCAGTGGATGGAAGATCTCTCTCTTTCTGTCTCTGTCCTCCCATCTCTGTAACTCTGCCTTTCAAACCAATAAGTAAATCTTAAATAAATAAACAAAGATGCCTACATCCCATATCGGAGACCCTGGGCTCAATACTTAGTTCCTGACTCAAGAAACTGGATCCCTGCCACTTGTGCGGGAGACCTGCCCTGAGTTCCTGGCTCCTGGATTTGGCCTGGCTGAAACCCATAAGCAATTGGGGAGTGTACCAGTGGATACAGACTTGCTCTTTTTTTTTTTTTTTTTTTTAATTCTCTGTCAAATAAATAAATATTTTTAAAGACGTCTTATGTTTCCAATGCATTTGTGTCTTATAAAGATATCTGTGGAAAGCAGTAACCTCATTTTTTAAAACATTCTAAAAATTAGCTCAAATATGTTACTTTTTTAAGAATGTCAACTTTTTAAACTATCTGAATCATTTGTGACAAAAGAAATGATCATTCTCAAGGTCTACTTACGCAAAAAAGACTTGCTTCACAAGCACTTGCTATACAGTATTCTCCTTATGCACTTTATAAAGCTGAACTATAACAAAAGCATAATTTATTTATGGGGGGAAAGTTCAAGTGAAGGATATATTATTAACTGCGTATTACAGAAGGTAGAAGAAAATGGACCTCTCCAGAACATTTCAAATACAATGTTACCAAATGCAAATGCCAGATACAGAGATGCTTTCCATTTCACAGCAGCATATAAGTCACATAATAAATACCCACTCCCCACCAAGTGATATAAAAGACAAATCTTTTTCCATTGTGGACATGGAAGAAGGATGATCCACTCAATCACTGTTTTAAAGAGTAAGATTTAACTGTTGTTCCCAATTTATAAGGATGCAAGTATCCAGTCATCCAGTCACAACGTGGTGAAGTATTAAACAGATCCAGATACACCATCATTCAAATGCTGCACAACAATGAACACTGCAATTAAAAGTCTGATGGAATCTAACATGCTCATAGTGTTTCTGTCACTCAAAAGCATTATAAAGATGTTTTAATCAAATTCCACTGCATAATTTATTATGTTAAATGGTAGGAAGAGATCTTTATTTTCTTATGTATTTTCATCCAATGTCCTTATGAATAACTACTCAAGCCAGTTCTTCAACCAAACACTGAAGATAAGTACGACTAGGGAAGTGGGCCGGCAGTTGTTCACTCTGCCTGTCATAGCCCTTCAGTGCAACTCTCATTTGCCTTTGTTCTGACAGCAGCAAACAGCTGCTTGTAAATGAGCCACCTTCCCTGGGCTGCCTCCCATTATTCCACACTTGTTTGACAAGGTCACTTGCTGCAGGGATGTGGGAGAGAAAGAGTGTGCAGCCTATGGAATTAAGAGTTTAAGAAATAGGCAACCTAGCTATTTTTCTTTTCATAGCCTGAGCAAATCCATACTAAAATAAAAGATTCTTGCTCACACATTTTTCCCTTTAACGCTAATTTGAAAAAGCTAAGTGTTTCACAAAAGCATCACTTTTCCTTAAATCCTCTTCCTTTTAAATTTACATAACAGTTGCATAAAGAATTTAATCATAAACTAATATTAACAAGCAAATATTAATGAATAGTAAGGTGTAGTTATTCTACTATCTTACAATGAGACAATTCAGATCAGGAAGACAACAAGTGGAGAAACATTTTTGGGAACCTTGATGATGTAATCTTGAATCTTTTTCTTGCTGTTAGGTTTCAGTAAGAATTTATAATAAATTTCATTAATAAGAAAGGGCAGAAGGACCACTAAGATCAAAAAATTCCACAATTCCATTCTGTGTTGATTGTTACCTTTAATGAGTTACTAAGTCAAGCTAGTCTGAAACTTATTATTATAATATTTAATCAATATTCCATCAATGCACCAAAAGGTATAATTGACACTATAAAGCAGCGCTCACCTTTAATTTTCAACACGACCTGTATCTTCAGAAGAGCTTAAAGCCACATCATGACAATCTCATACAATTAAGTAGTTTCCAAAGAGAGGCATGCAGAAAGAGTGGAATGGCAGGTTTTCAATGCCATGGGTGAATGTGAAGAGGGCATGTTGGAGCAGCTGCCCATCCAAAATGAAATATGATGTTGTGGTTTCAAAAGTTTATGAGTAGGAAGAGATCAAGAAACCCTTTACACATTCTTAGGACAAAACCTCCTAAGTGTCACATAGAAATCTGGAGTTACATACTTACTCACAGCTACAATTTATCACTAAGGGGATATTTCACAAAGTTTATGGAAACTGGAATTAAGAAATGTTTATTTCGGTGTAAAAAATATGTTGAAATTCATGTGTAGTTTTTTCACAATACACGTCTTCTGTAAACGTTATGAAGTACTCTCATATTTTATCTTTTTACCTATATGGAAAATTAGAGCCCTCTGTATATTTTTCCTTACTAGATACTCAACCATCTGGAGTATGAGTCAATATTTTAATACTTTGTTAATGCTTAAACTGAATAAAAAAATTCTTTTCAGCAACTCTGGCATTTTGGATTTGTCCAAATTAAAATTAAAGTATTAGGAATTTCTGTATTGAGAGAAAAAGCTAAGAAACAAGGTTATCTTAATTGACCAACCTCTAATCAAATATTACAGTAATATTCATAAAAGGTAACAGCCAAGTTTGCAAAGAATTTCCAGCCTCCTGCCATCTAAAATACTCAGAAAAATGCTACCAGTTCTTATCCCACATGGAAGAAATTTCAATTCTAAAATTATTTTTACTACCTTAACTAGGTGGTGTTTTACACCTTCTAAAGCCCATTTACTTTCTCCAATTCTGTGCCATACACTCTGCTGTATCATTTACAGTGTTTAAATAAAATTATTTTCTACATTTCAATCAAAATTACTTTTTACTGTTAAAGCACATTAACCAAGTACCATATTTAGAGATACATTAAAAAGTAAGTATTATCACTGAATTATATTCAAATTATCCAGTGCTAACAAGTATTCACATAATAAAAAAATAAAAAGAGACTAATGGTAATCCTTTATGACAGCCTTCACTTTCACACAAAGATCGGAGCACTCCAGTAGTATAGGACAGAAGATTTTCAGGTTCATTTATATTCAGAGGCAGGCAAATCACCAAAACCCATTTACATCTCTCCATTTTCCTTACAGCTTGTTAACAGCGGGTGGTCTATCCTTACTATCTTTGAAATAGGTAGGTGGCTTAAAATGCCTTTATATTTCAGTCAAGAGCCTGAATTAAAAATAAACTTGAGCTTTAACTTCATCATTTTCTCTACAAGATGCAATGATACAGAATAAACATAGTACTTAGTTGGTTATCGTTTTAATCTACATTCATGGTTTCAAACCACCAATCTGCTCATTTTAATTCTAAATTGTTCTACAAAGAGTTAAGTATGATTTAAACCGATACAGATGACAAAATGAGCTTATTAAAAAGTACATGTGTTTCTAATATCCTTATTTAACTTATTTATTTTTACACAACAGATTTTTCAGCATTCTTTTATAGAGGAACACTAAAATACATAAATACTAGAACACATTAACACTGTCACAATAGGAAAATATGATTATATTGACTATGATTAGTCCTAAAAGATATAGAAAAATATCTATGTAAATATGTATTATGTGTAAGAATATCTAAGTGTCCCTTGTTGGCAATGCTGTTTCTGAAACAATGGAACAAAATAAAGGACACACTTTCCAAGGGCATAAGCCTCCTTTTACTTAGTCTAACACAAAATAGACAAACTGAAACACAAAAATCAGTCAGTACCAATACTCAAAACTGAATAATCTTCAAGAGACAAATAATACAAAAGGTTACAGACAACACACAAGTCACCAGCATTAATTACAAGTGCTTTCAGACTAATAAACATGGAAATTAAAATTATCTATTTTTAAAAATTGATAGAAGAGATGATTCTATTACTAAAACAGGATTTTTAAGGAACTTAGAATTCAGCAATGGCCTAACTTCTAAGTTTTTCATTACAACTGTGGTACTATGCATTTCTTATTGAGACTGCAAAACTAGCAGAGAACAACCTGCATCCACATCTTAATCAAAAGATGCTACATTTAATTTCTAAGTAATTCCTCTGGTTATCAACATGTAGTAACAAATTAACCTTTAAAATCAATGAGAAATGAAGTAAAATCTATTGAAACATGCATTATCTTTCACCTTCCATCAATAACATAACCGTTTATTGCAGTCATTTATTTGACTGGACAATGAAAGTATTGTCTTCCAAAAAGGAAAAGGAAGATTATTATTCTATAATATTTTAACTAATAATACCATTAGTAAAAGCGTATCCACAGTTTAAAAAGCAGTTTTATACAAATAATACCAACCACATGTTAAAATCTTCACAAACAGAAAACAAAGAAAAATAAGTACATTTTTGATTGCTTTATGCTATACTAACATGTAAATAAAAAATTACAGGTACTCATTTTTGTTTCAACAGCATCAACACCAATAAAAACTAAAACCATGGGGCAGTTGTCTGACTAAGGCATTAAGACACTACTTGGGAATCTGGCATCCCACATCAGAATGTCAAGGGTTGAAAGTCTTGCTCTGCCTGCTAATGTGCACCCTGGGAGGGAGCAGATGATGGCTCAAGTACTAGAGTCCCTGTCACCCATTTGAGAGACCCCAATGGAGGTAAGGGCTCTTGGCTTCAACATGGCCCAACCCTGACCTTCAAGGGCATTTGGGGAGTGAACCAGTAGATGGAATATTTCTCCCTCCCTCTCTATCTCTCTCTTGCTCTTTTGAATACATTAAAAAAAAAAAAAACCTAAACCTTGATTATTTAATAATATTCCTTGTTTGCAAAAATACTACCATTATTATTATTGTCTAACAACTTAAACTATAGTTATGTTATATTCCTATCTTAAAAATATTTTCAACCGTGCCACAATTAGGTTATAATTATGTGTACTACCCAAAATGTGAAGGTATTATTTGAATCTGAGACTACCATAAGTCTCCATTTCCATGACTGTTTCAAAGTTCTGTTTGCAATTTGAAATGTTGCATTATAAAGTCATACTGTGTTAAATAACTGTTTCAATAAAGGATAAACAGGAGTATTCAATTTTGCTTTTGGAGAACTTAAAAGTATAAATTCACTGGTTATCCCTTGTTTTTGGATGGAGAATGTGTGCTACATAAGACTTAAAGAATTCAAGTATTTCAACTTACAGAATTAGGAGTAAATGAAATTTTTTTGTATAATCTTTGGTTTCAACAAATGTTAAGCTTCAAAAATGTATTTATAATAAATTAACCACATTTTATTCTAATTTTATAAAAACTCTCATGAATATATATAAGAAGTTTTATGGGCACATACACACACCAATATGTATGAAATTAATTCTGTATAATTGGTTGGAACAAGCCATGTCTTTAATTTTATACAAATTTCACAAGTGTTCATTTTTCTTACTGTTGTATACAAAAAATATACATTTCTAATTGTTTAATTTTGACATGATATAGTATTCTGTTTTTAAGATACAAGATACAGTCAATAAATACATTTTACAGTACAGATCAAATGGCTAAAAAACTGTTACATAGAGATCTGAATACTTAATAGGTACACACAGAATTAAAAATTAAACTTGATTTCATGAGGATCTGATTCAATCAAAAAACATCTCTACAAAATAAATGTAACAAAAGAATATGAACACATAACAAATATCTAATTCTATGTCACAAATTGTGTATTATAAACCATTAATAAATCACCATTTTTGATGATCAATTTGACTAAATTCTTCTCTACAACTTTAGGAATTATCATTCTTTATCTATAAATTATGAAGAGACAATTTAAAGCCATATGCTAGTACTTTCCTATCACGATGTTTTTATGTGACTACTCAGTTATATTTACCATGGAATGAAAAGATGTATTTATTCACGTGCAAAAAAATTTGAAATCCATGCATATAAGGGAGTCTATCCCAAAAAAACTCATGGGAAATGCATGTTATCAAAACACTTCAACTTTTTTGCACCAAAATACACTTATTTTCCATGAACTTTATGATGTACCTTCACGCACTCTAATTCATTTCTTTAGATGGTAAATGAATGCTGTAGGGGAGACAAATGTTTTAACTACACAGGTAGCTCTTGTGAGACAGAGATAATTAAATATGAATTGAAAAAACAGTACTACCTATTCATTACTTTGCACGTATTTGGTTTTCCTTGATAACTGTGCTTCATTTAGGTTCTTCAAATTTGTAATTCCAAGGAAGCAAATGCAGTTCAGAATCATAGTTTCTTAAGTAAAATAATTTTTACCAGTTGGGACCTGCCTCCTGGTACAGAGGGTCAGGCTGCTGCCTACGGGAACATGGGATTCGAACCAATCCAGCTCCCTGAGTATGTGCCTGGGAAGCAGCAGAAGATGGCCCAAGCACTTGCTCCTGCCACCCCTGTCGGAGACCTGGGTGGACTCTGGGACATCGTGGCCATTTGGGGAAGTGAATGAGCAAATCAGAGTTCCCTCCCCTCTTCCCTCTTTCTCTGCTCCTCTGCCTCTCAAATAAACCTTTTTGTTTAAAAAAAAAAAAAAAAAAAAAAAAACTTTCATTTGTCAACTTATTTTTGTATGAAGAATAAAGAAAATAAATGAATACGATGTCATTTTCCAGAATAAGTACAATAACCTAGCAAAGAAATTCAGATGTTTAGAAAAACCAAGACTCATATACCCATGGCCAAGGGAAGGGATCCCACAGAAGAGTGGCTTGTTAATAAGCTGGAGAGAAGTGGAAGCCAAATCGCATAGGGCGTTCTAACAATTGAGGCTACAGAGGATTTTTAATAGGAAAAGAAAAGGATTGGGGCCAGCACTGTGGCGCAGTGGGTTAACGCCCTTGCCTGAAGTGCAGGCATCCCAAATGCGTGACGGTTCTAGTCCCGGCTGCTCCTCTTCCGATCCAGCTCTCTGCTATGGCCTGGGATAGCAGTGGAGGATGGCCCAAGTCCTTGGGCTCCTGCACCCATGTGGGAGACCCAGAAGAATCTCCTGTCTCCTGGCTTCGGATCGGCGCAGCTCCAGTCGTTGCGGCCATCTAAGGAGTGAACCAGCGGATGGAAGACCTCTCTGTCTCTACCTCTCACTGTAACTCTGTCTTTCAAATAAAAAAATAAATCTTAAAAAAAAAATAAAGAAAAGGATCCAATTTATACCTTACAAAGTCTACTTTTGATAAGCCATGAAAATGATGGAGAAAGTGAGGGACAACTTTGCAACTGCCTTTGCAAAATGTACTCCATTTGCCACATAGTCAATACGTGCCTCCCCAAGAGTAATTAAGTGTAAGTTCTGTGATGGCAAGAACCTTGTGATTTTTTTCCAACAGCATCAGCAGTGCCTACCTACATCAATGCCAAGCATACAGAAGTGGTACATGTACTACCAATTAAGCCCCTAAAATGTAGGAGAAAAAAATAATTAATTTTTTAAAAAAGATTTATTTATTTGAAAGGCAGAGTTATAGAGAGAGAGGGAGAGAGAGAGGGAGAGAGAGAGGGAGAGAGCGAGAGAGAGGTCTTCCATCAGCTGGGTTCACTCCCTAAATGGCCACAATAGTCAGAACTGGGCTAATATGAAGCCAGGTGCCAGATGCTTCTTCTGGGTCACCCACACAGATACAGGGGCCCAAACACTTGAGCCATCTCCTTCTGCTTTTCCAGGCCACAGCAGAGAGCTGGATTGGAAAACAAACAGCCGGGACTTAAATCCCATATGGGAATGCTGGCACACTATACTATATCACTGCAGGCAGTGGCTTTAAACCACTGCACCACAGTACCAGCCCCAAAAGTCATTAATTTTTATTGTACACACACATCACATACATCTATCAGAGCCATTTATTAAGCTAATCCAAGGGTTTAACTTTGTGTCTATTTCAGCCTACATGTTTATCTACGGAGGGTCCTACAGCATTTAACAGGTGCTTCAAGGTGCCTCAAAGCCCCATAGTTTTAAAAACCATTAAAGCTAGGGGTCAGTGTTGTGGTGTAGCCGGCAAAGCCACTGCCTGCGGTACCAGCATGGTTGAGTACCCAGGAGTCCTGGCTGCTCCACTTCCGATCCAGCTCCCAGCTAAAGTGCCTGGGAAAGCAGCGGAAGATGACCCAAGTGCTTGAGTTCTTGTACCCACATGGGAAACACGGTATAAGCTTCTGGCTCCTCAAGGTCCAACCCCAGCCATCATGGCCATTTGAGGCATGAACCAGTGGATTTAAGATCTCTTTGTCTGCCTCTCCATATCTCTAATTCTGCCTTTCAAATAAACAAAATCAATTAAAAAAAAAAAAAAAGAAAAGAAAAAACCTCACTAAAGCTAAAAGTCAGACTTATCATTGGACATAAAGAAAAAAATATCTAAAATAGAACAGAGAATAAAATAAAATCTAAGTTATGCACTGGTGGATCAAGTTAACTCCTGATTATATGTTCAAGTGAAGCACAAGTATCATATGTATTAAAATTTAAAAATAGTACTACTTATTCTTTACTTTGCAAGTATTTGGTTTTCCTTGAAAACTGTGCTTCATCTAGGTACTTTGTACTAATAATTCCAAGAAAGCAAATACAGTTCACAGTTTCTTATATCCAATGCTAATGGAAAACAATTAATCTCCAGATAACCAGATACTGTTTTGTACAGTTTGCTGACCAGTTATTTTCAAGAACAGAACTAAATATCTAACTCACTGCTCAGCAGCCTCAATATTTTTTTCTCTTCATATATCAGTGGTGCTGCCTCTTCTGAGACAAATCTAAGAAGAGTTCTATGGCACAGACCCACAAATACACAGCAAAGCAAGTTAGAACACCCCAGGGAAGAAGTTTGGTTTGTTTTTATAGGCACCCTAAACACTATTCCCCTCTTCCCATGAGACTAAATAACAATGCTACCTTGTCCACCAGTCCAGAAAAGCACATTATATCCTAGCTACTTTTTTGTTATTTTTGGAAAGCACAATTTCAGAGCACTGAGATTTTATTCATCACCAAACACTAATCTTAATATAGTAATTCCTTGCCTAAATTCAAGCAAGACACACAGGAACATTAGAGAAGACTTTTTTCTACTACCCAAGGTTGTAAAAGTAAACACTATTTTAAATAATATAGGTCTCAAACTGTTCTGTCCAGATACACAATGCAATTCATAACTACATAATTTATTTGTAATCACAGATAATTTATATTCTAGCAATGAAGCAACTGTCACTAAAAATTCTGTACTTTGAGCTCACCCTTGCTTAATATTTATGACTCACAGTAGACTCCTATGCATCATGCACACACAGAAGCAAAATATCAGAGATTATTTTCTTTTGTGTGGATGTATAATCAAGTTAATAACTGTCCTTAAGACATGCTTGCTGAAGTGAATCTTATGTGGATAATGGAAGATTATCCTGCATTTTGAATCTGGCAAATTATATCAGTAAAGTTATCATTTGAATAAGAATTTCCAAAGAAATTTATATAGAACTTAGTTCATTAAAAATAACTTTTGAGAGCCACAACTCAGATTTTAAAATGAGGTGGTTTTAATTATTTTTCTTAAATACTCTTTGAGAAAATAGTATTTATCTCTATGTACTTAAAATGGAGTCAGAATATATAAAAAGTTGTATTCATTCATCAAGCCAATAGCTACTGACTATGCTAATACATGCCAAGTAATACTCTGTGAAAAAAAAAATTAAAACAAAGGGGGAAATGACAGGTCTCGGTCTCTATAAAACTTATAGTGGAAAATACATACAAATAAAGTATTTACAGATACTATAACTGTTGAGAAGAAAATAAATAGGATGATGTAACTTCAGAGGTGCTTTCAATAGGATGGTTATGAAAAGCCTCACTGGGGATTTACAGTAATTAGAGGAAAGAACTACAGGATGAGAAAAAGTCAGTGATATGACAAGCCAAGGAATGAGTTCCAGACGCAAGAAAAAGTCGACATGCTCCAGAACAGAAAGAAGGCAAGCACACAAATTCTACTGCTGCTTTCCTTTTCTGCTAAGTGCACCATGGCTTAACAACGCTGAAGAAGGAACCTCAGGTCTACAAAGCGAGGTCCTTGGGCGGTGTGATACTAACACATGTTTACCTCCTTTTCACTTGTACAAAAATGGAGAAATGAAAAATAGACATAGTAAGATACATTTTATGACTGTTGGCATAAACAAATCTGTAGCACAAAAAGACATTCAATTCCTTCCTTTCTCTAAAGGTTATCTTTCCACTTATTTTCTCTTTAAATTTCACAATCTGTCCAGAACATTTTAAATAAAATCATTTCAAAGAAAATTTCCAGGGCCGTAGAAACTAACCAAGTTTCCACAGAAGTTATGTCAGCCCTCTCCCCCTTTTCCTTTAGAGCCATGAGTTGGGGGAGTTCTGTTCTCCATATTGCCGTCGGAGCAAATCGCAAAGATCACTAACAAAGCCACTTCACTTGCAAGATCTCGGGAGAAATGCACTACTGGCTCAAAACCAGTAGTTAACACTAATAATCACTCATTTGAGAAAATAAATTAAGAAGAAGTAAAGGCTACTTTTCTTCCTAGGATATGTGATCAGGGGCGAATCATATCTTCATATTAAAAAATAAAAGCTAAATAAATTTTTTTTGACAGGCAGGAAGAAAAAGGGAAAGAGAGCGTTTCCATACACTGGTTCAGTCCCTGAATGCTTGCGAGGCTAGGGCCAGGAAAGGATGGGTCGGAGCCGGGTGCCAGGAACTCATTACTAGTCTCCCACATTAAGTGGACAAACCAATTACTTGAGCCACCACCACTGCCTTCCAGAATCCACTTTAGCAGCAAGCTACAGTCAGAAACCAAAGCCTGGAATCAACCCTTGTCACTCCAATGTGGTGCACCATGTCTTAACCACTAGGCTAATGCCACTTCTGAAATTATAATCTTTTTTAAAGTAGAGATTAACATCCCACATTCACAAATAAATGAGACAAAAATTAGCTACAAAGTAGCAGACGCTGCCAAAATACTTCAGGTTATAACATCTGTATCACAATTAATATTGCCTAATGCTTCCTGTTATAATACTTTTGTCACATTTGTATTATCTAATACTTTTGATGACATTCATCTTTATATCACTAAAAATCTGATAGTGGTTCATTCATTCATTCAGCAACCCTCAAAACAGAAAAAGGCAGTCACTGTCACAACTAGTTTGGTTAACAGTGAAAATTACCTGAAATTTTAAAAAACAACATAGCCAGGGCCGGCGCCGCGGCTCACTAGGCTAATCCTCCGCCTTGCGGCGCTGGCACACTGGGTTCTAGTCCCGGTTGGGGCGCCGGATTCTGTCCCGGTTGCCCCTCTTCCAGGCCAGCTCTCTGCTGTGGCCAGGGAGTGCAGTGGAGGATGGCCCAGGTGCTTGGGCCCTGCACCCCATGGGAGACCAGGAAAAGCACCTGGCTCCTGGCTCCTGCCATCGGATCAGAGCGGTGCGCTGGCCGCAGCGCGCTGGCCGCGGCGGCCATTGGAGGGTGAACCAACGGCAAAGGAAGACCTTTCTCTCTGTCTCTCTCTCTCACTGTCCACTCTGCCTGTAAAAAAAAAAAAACATAGCCAAAGATTATAAGTTTACAGATATATAAAGTTCAAAGGTAATGGAGCACTTTAAGTTAGTATCTCTTTAGAGAATAAAGCCTCCTTAGAACGAACAGTGAGTGAACAGAGAAAGCGCAGAAGCACTAACGTACACAGAGAATCTGTGATCTGGAAAGCAGCACACTGAGAGCCAAAAGTTTTAGAAATAAAATTAAACCGGCAATCAATCCAAGGAGGTGTGGAAATCTTCTTTTTCCTCTTTCCCTCAAGAAATATTTATAGTGGTTGAAACTTTCCGATTAACAACGAATTAAGCAGACACAGTGCAAAGATTATACAATTTGTGAAAAACCTTTGCCCTTCATAAGCCGACAATCAATTTATTTTGAAGTGCAATATTTTGCACTTGTCAATGGTATCTATTTGGGGGAGGGATGGGAATGCATTATATATGCACCATCTCAACGCTCTAGAAAATGGTATCTCATTTCTTCTGAATTACATACAGGTCCTCATCAAATGGGTGCCTGTGTTCAAGAGACATGCTGTTCCAGACACATCACTTGGCACATAATTCCCCATATTAACAAAATCCTAATGCTCGACAGTTCTGAGGATGCATTTGAGCATGTTATTCCTAGAAGGAGACACAGATTTAAGCCATGAAATCTAGTTGACAACTTACCAGTTAGTACCATTTATGACTGTTGCCATAACATTGTTGGCTCACATCTATGGTAAATAAGTGTATAATAAAGTATAAAATCAAAGACTTGAAATGCTGAAAATTCAACTTTCTCATAGGCTTAGTGACTTACAATAAAAAAAATTAAACTGTAGTGTTTTGAGCTCTTCCTCCAGAAGACTAATATTTATATCAGAAATTTAAAATTATTTTTAATGTTCCTATAGACATTAAGGGTGCTGAAAATAAAAAAAATATTTGCTGCTCTTCAGATTAATTTAATTCTTGGTACCAAGGAACTATAAAGGTCTTGAGGTGACTTAATAGACATCTTCATTATTTTTTTTCTCCAACTAAACATATGTAGTTACCAGTCTTTATGTATAAGAAAGCATGCTCTTGGCCGGCGCCGCGGCTCACTAGGCTAATCCTCCGCCTAGCGGCGCCGGCACACCGGGTTCTAGTCCCGGTTGGGGCGCCGGATTCTGTCCCGGTTGCCCCTCTTCCAGGCCAGCCCTCTGCTGTGGCCAGGGAGTGCAGTGGAGGATGGCCCAGGTGCTTGGGCCCTGCACCCCATGGGAGACCAGGAGAAGCACCTGGCTCCTGGCTCCTGCCATCGGATCAGCGCGGTGCGCCGGCCGCAGCGCGCTGGCCGCGGCGGCCATTGGAGGGTGAACCAACGGCAAAGGAAGACCTTTCTCTCTGTCTCTCTCTCTCACTGTCCACTCTGCCTGTCAAAAAAAAAATAAATAAATAAAAAATAAAAATAAAAAAAAAAAAAAAAAAAAAAGAAAGCATGCTCTTTTATTCTGTAGTAGGTTCTTAATATATGCTACATGGGGGGGCTGGCACTGTGCCATAGTAGATAAAGCTATCACCTGCAGTGCCAGCATTTCATATAGGTGCTGGTTCAAATCCTGGCTGCTCCACTTCTGATCCAGCTCTTTGCTAAGGCTTGGGAAAGCAGTGGAAAACGGCCCAAGTCCTTGGGCTCTTGCAACCACCTGAGACACCCAGAACAATCTTCTGGCTCTTCATTTCAGACTGGCTCAGCTCCAGCCATTGTGGCCATTTGGGGAGTGAACCAGCAGATAGAAAACTCCCCTCTCTCTCTCCATGCCTCTGCTTCTCTGTAACTCTGCCTTTCGAATAAATAAAACTTTTTTTAAAAAAAAGAATATATATATTACATGGTTTCTTGTGTTTCTCCCCCCTACCTGGCCGTAAAGTGAACAATTACATTTCACTTTACACTAAATCAGATTTAAGTAAGAGAGAGAGACTGAGATTTCCCATCCACCTGCCATCTTTCAGTCTGCTCACCACAATCCTCCTCGGCAATTTAAGAATCATTGCTGCGGAGGACAAAGTGTCACATTCCTCAAGTTCGAGGGGTAGAGTTGAGGAGCAAAAAGGATTATCAAACACAACTCTGGAGAATTTTCTTCACTTTCTCCAGAAGGATCCTTTCTGAGATCACCATTTAAAAACCTGAGGCTCCTTGGGCGCTACGAAGTATCAAGGAATCCTACATCCCATCCAGTTGTGACTGTGGTTTGGGTACCCCCAATGCCTGCAAGATTGCTTGAAAGCTAACTCAAGCTGTTGTCTACATTCAATTCATAGCTGACAATGCCTAAAGCCAGAAGGAAATCAATCTTCACAGGCCAAGGATCAATAGACTGGCAACCAAACAACCCAACTCTTAAATTTATGTTCTGACACCAGCTAGACCCATCTATTAATCACAAACCAATCATCTAATTTCACCGCACCACTGCATTCTCATAAACTGAAGAGAACTGGTGCCTGTGTAAAATCTTTCTACCTAGCACAAGAGGTAGACACACGACTCCAAGAAGCACGTTGGCAGTTCCTGGACGCTTGTTCTCTTGCCCTTGTGAATGTGCACTTAGACACCAGGACACATTTTATGTACTTGGTATCATGCACAATTTTTTTTCAACATAAATTTTGGTGATTTTTCTTTTGTACAATAGTATGGATAGGATAAGTATCATTCATTAATCAATTAGTTATTAAGTGTCTACTCCGTGTCTCACAATTTTCTCATCACGTGGGAATCATTAGCAGATGTGAAAATTAATAAACTTGCTTATTAGTCAAAGATGGTGCTGTGAAAGATTAAATATTCCTCTTCTTTCTCTAGAGTTATAAAATGCACCAGCACCAAAAAGAACACTAATAATAAAAAGCATACCACTGTTTTTTTTAATAAGGTTATCTGTTTGGAAATTCAGAAATCATTCATTCAGCAAATATTTATTGATTTAAAAATATTTTTCCTGACTGTAACTTTCCTCATGTCTAGGAATATCTACTAAGAAGGCCCTGCTCTCAGAAAGTTACAATATGGCTATGTAAAGTTAGCTTTGAAGGAAGATCTCTTTGTTACCTTATTATTAGATATCAATACACAGCTACTTGCTAAATGAAAAGCAAACTTATGTAGGAATAATGAAATAAAGGGGAAAATAAAGTTGAAATAGGTGGAACAAGGTGGCAACAAATTAAACGAGAACTAACAGTTCCTAAGAGAGGATGAGGTTCATTATCGATCAGCTGGTTTTTCTCTGGTAAGGATAATTAAACATTAAATCGGTATGGTTAATCAATTTTTTAAAAAGATCTATTTATATATTTGAAAAGGAGAGTTATAGAGAGGCAGAGGCAGAGAGAGGTCTTCTATCCGCTGGTTCACTCCCCAAATGGCTGCGATGGCCAGAGCTGTGCTCATCCAAAGCCAGGAGCCTGGAGCACTTGGGCCAGCTTCTACTGCTTTCCTAGGCCATAGCAGAGAGTTGGATAGAAGTGGAGCAGCTGGGACTTGAACCAGCTCCCATAACGGGACGCTGGCACTGCAGGCAGTGGCTTTATCCGATATGCCACAGCGCCAGCCCTGGTTAAATGATTCTTAAAAAAAAAAAAAAAAAAAAAAGCTATTTTTAAAAATTAAAAATTGGTTTCCTAAGCATCTTAGTCCCTATTTTTAAAAATTATTTAATAATGAACAAAATGAATTTACATGATAATCCAGTTATTTCATCATATTAATTTTCTTTTCCATGAAGTTACAAATTTTACCATTTTTAACTTTGGCAAGTGAAATAAAAATTGGAAGTAAAATGTAATATTTCCTTTTTTGTAATTATTTTTTGCCATGATGACAAAGTATAAACCAACAGACTGATGGAGGGAAGGTAAAATAACTATGTCTAAATTTTCATATAGCAAAATAAGACATGACATGAAATGTTAATATTCAAAGGCTAAACTAAGCACATTTTTGCTTGTTGATAAAGAACTGTATCAAATGCTAAAAGACATTCTAGAAGTGATACTGACAGACTTAATGCAGTACAGATTTCTCTGGCTATAACTTTGCAAACAACACCTTTTATCAAATACATGGGACTTGCCATTGTGAGGAGGTCCCTGACAGAATGAGAAAAAGGGAGGAGTCCCTTTAAAAGTGGACAAGGTGCTTGCTTCTTCTAAGAGACTTCCCTTACCCACACTTCATTTTATCATAATAGGGTAGATGGGATTACAAATTCCAGCCCTCAGATAGGTTTTATCCCTGCCTCTGGTTGGTTGTCATGCCAGCCCTCTGACTGGTTGTTATCCAGCTCTCAGATTTGCTGTAAGTGGTTATTCTACTCCTTCCCTGATTGGCTAAATCTAGGTAGCACTTTTGTTCATAAAAGAGCCAGTATTCACCCACAGGATTCCTGGGCAACTCCTCCTTTGGAGTCTCTCTGCTCCTGAATGCTGTGCCAGGAAGTTTCTCACTTAAGTCTCAACTTGGCTCACGGTCATTGTCCCTGTCCCCATGGACAAGAACGGAGATCATCTTCATTGTCCCTTAGTACCATGAAGTTCGGACATCTATCAAGAGACAGATGAGCTTCTTAAACTGATTTTCTTATCATTGAAATAATTTCAATGATAAAGCATTGCAAAATTAAGTATAATAAGATACTTTGGTATTTAAAATGTCAGTAAAACATGCACATATCCTAAAATTAATGAGGATCTGAAATGAAAATTATCAAAATGAACCAAAATTGGGCAACTGAAAGATAACTGTACACTTACAAACAATCAAAGCTGAAAATGGTATTTTAAGACAAAATGAAAATCAATGATGATACAGCAGACTTTTAAAGTTAGAAAGAAATATTCTGCTCTAGTAGACTAACTTTATTTCATAGTTTAGAGTCAGCAAAGATACTGGCTGTTTCCAATCTAATTTCTTAACTTTTAATATGAGGGAACCTGAATCAGAGAAATTAACTAAGTTTACTCAAGAGTTAGACCAAGAACCTAAATCTTCAGTTCTTAGAAATCATTTTTTCCCAAAGCACTTCACGTTACCAGGGTCATTTTTATAGTGACTGAAATCTGAAGATTTGTGAGACTGCACATTTAAGACTTGAATATTTACCTAAGAAATTACTTCAAAGAAACAGCATGTTATTTGGTCTTTTTTTTTTTTAATGTGTATTTTCATCTACTTGAAAGGCAGAATGAGAGACCAAGTGAGTAAGAACCTTCTTTCTGTCGGTTCACTCCCCAAATGCCCACAAGAATTAGGGCTGGACCAGGCCAAAGTCAAGAGCCAGAACTCCATCCAAGTCTCCCACCGGTGGTGGTGCGGGAGGCAGAGTGTCTAGTACCTGAGCTATCAACTGCTGTCTCCCAGTGTGTGCATCAGCAGGAAGCTGTAACATGGAGCAAAGAGCTGGGACTCCCAGGGAATCCTACTGGCACTCTGATACGGGGCATGGAGTCTCAAGCAGCAGCTTACCATGTTATACTATTATACTACTAGAACTGACCTGCATCTTTAAAATGTAGAAACCCAACCAAGTATTTTTTTAATGGGGGGAGGGGAATGTCACTGAAATGTTCCAAGAAAATGTTAGTTTCTGGAAGTCAGAATTTCAAATCATTTTTTAGTTTCTTACTGGCTTAGAATTCAATAAATCACCTAAACTACATTTATTTACATTAAAAAAAAAAGTTAAACTCCAAATGTAAAAGAAATATTTAATACCACATGTTTTGTAGTTACTTTTACTTTTATGATAGTTTTAATAATGTGGAAGTAGGAAAAAAGAACACTTTGAAAATATCACACAATAGAGACAAAAGTAAAAGTGACACAAATTATTAAAACACCAGTCCCTATTCATAAAAGAACTCAGACAACCGTGTCTGTATTAAAAGTGGCAATGTTTTAAAATAATTTAATGCTCAAATTTCCAAAATACTGCAAACTTGGTGCCTTAAGTTTTCCTTTACTATCTCAAAATGTATTTATGTTTTTATTAGTCACATCTTAATTGTCAAAATAACCTAACATTCCAACATAATTACTTAAATCCTGGACAATTAATTCCACAGAGGTATATATCAAATTTGTATTTATTCAGTAAACATTTTCCAACATGTAAAAAAAAGAAGACACATGTATAACTATAAACTCAATCACACACTAAAATAAAAAAACTACATAGCAGGCTGAAAACAGACCATCATCAATAGAAAATACGTACTCTAAATTACAAATGGCATACTTTACCTCTGGGAAAATTTTATTTCATGTGTTTTTATGTCTAAACTTTATTTCATGTGTTTTTATGTTTAAGATTTACAAATGACTTCTTAACTTTCACACTAGCTATCATTTTTAAAAGACGCTAAATTTTTGCTGTCCCTGATGTAAATTATCATCCCCACTTCTAATAATTCAAGAAATAAGAACATCAAATCAAAGACTGACCCAGTTTCTGCTGTTCAAGCTGAATCTCTAAAGAGGTGGTTACCTGTCATGTTTGGGAAGGCAGCAAAGACAAGATTAAGGAAGGTATTGTCTTAAGTGTTAGTTCTAAACATTTGTTAAGGGGAAGTTCATGGGAATAAGTGAAGTGATGGTTTTTCTTTTTTAGTTTCAGCTCTCCACACAACCAACCACCAAAAAAAAAAAAAAATAATTACTGCACAAAATAAAGCCACAATAAATACAGCATTTGCTGAATAAAATAACAAACTGCTTTCTGAACAAATCAAATCAAGGAATACCCATTCTACTGGCTCAGTGATTAAGTCTATGTTCCATTTGTTATTAGGTCTAGCTTTTCCCATTCTGGCAAATAATACACAGAAATTCAGATTTTCTATATGTATCAAGGTAAAACAACATTGCTATCATTTTAGAATTCTCAGTGACTACAAATAGCTATTTAAACTTCTGACAAAGGATGACAATACTTTTTTTTCATCCTCCCTTATTACCAAAAGCTTCATCTATATTGCAAACACAGTCATCTTTGTATTTCCCTATCTTCCCCAACCCCAACTAAACATTAATTTTAATTTCCCATTTGAGATAAAAGGTATCCCCATACAGTGTCAAGGGCCATTCTAAATATGTTACTATAGTAGTAAAAACTCAGTTGACACAGTGAATGAATAACAACTGCTATATAAACACAAGAAAAGGAGCAGGCATTTGCATTCCCTATCTCAGTGCCTGAGGTTCAAGTTTCTGCTCTGCTTACAATTCCAGGTTCCTGTTAATGGAACCCTGTGAAGCAGCAGGGGATGGCTCTACTAGTTTAGTCCCTGCCATCCACACCTTGGCCCAGCCCCAGCTATTGTGGGCATTTCAGGAGTGAACCAGTGAGCAGGACGATCTGTCTCTACCTCTCAAGTAAGTAATTTTCTAAAAAATAGGCTTAAGACATTTGCTTAAATTTCCTCATTTATCTATAACCTTTTAAAGTTACTGCCGCAGATCAAGAATCCAGAAATTTAAAATAGGATGGGGCTGGCCCTGTGGCATAGTAGGTTAAGCATCTGCCTGCAGCGCCAGCATCCCACATGGGCACTGGTTCAAGTCCCTGGTGCTCCACTTCCGGATCCCGCTCCTTGCTCTACTGATCGCAGTAGAAGATGGCACAAGTGCTTGGGCCTCTGCACCTGTGTAGGAGACCTGGAGGAAGCTCCTGGCTCCTGGCTTCAGACTGACCCAGCTCCGGCAGTTGTAGACATTTGGGGAGTGAACCAGCAGATGGAAGACCTCTCTGTCTCTCCCTCTGTCTGTCTGTAACTCTGCCTCTCAAGTAAATAAATAAATCTTTAAAAAAAAAAAATTTAAAATAGGGCTGTATTCAAATCACACGATTGGGGCCGACGCTGTGGCATAGCGGTTAAAGCCACCGCCTGCAGTGTCTGCATCCCATATGGGTGCTGGTTGAGTCCCAGCTGCTCCACTTCCAATCCAGCTCTCTGCTATGGCCTGGGAAAGCAGTGGAGGATGGCCCAAGTCCTTGGGCCCCTGCACCCACATGGGCAACCCAGAAGAAGCTCCTGGCTTTGGATCGGCACAGCTCTGGCCATTGCGGCCAATTGGGGAGTGAACCAGCAGATAGAAGACCTCTCTCTCTCCCTCTGCCTCTCCTTCTCTCTCAGTGTAACTCTGACTTTCAAATCAATAAATAAATCTTTACCCAAAATCACATGATAATCTTTCAACTGCATGTTAACTGATTAGAAACAAAATCTCTTCCACATGTAAGGCATGGGCATGCATGGATGCCAAATTTGAGAGAAGCAGGTATGTCCCCAGAAGAAACTATCTGTAGGCTACTAAAAGCTTTTCCTCCAATGTGTCTATGGAATGCCAAACTAGTCAATACAATTAGAAAAGAAAGTTAACTGAGCTGTCTGGCACTGGAGACAAAAGCCTATGTGGATTGCTACATCTTGCACTTTCTCAACGGGCTGGCTTCTAACAGACTTTGTCCCCGCATGGATGGTGCTCATCCATTAATGAACCTTTTAAGCCTTTCCTTTTCTTATGTATAAGCATTGCTTAAATTATGGATGATTAAATCAGAGATACCACAGTATATTTAGAAATATTCCAAAACTGAAAATAAAAATACATAGTCACTATTACACATTAAAGAGCATCATGAATTTTATGTTAGTGCTGAAGATGAACATGTCTTATCTTGGCATTCATTATTGATTTAGCTCTGGCCTCAGTATTAAGAATCCTCAGCTATGAAATTAAGAAAATGGCATAAACCTGGTAAGTCGCTGGGACTATTACCTAGGACATGAATATAAAAACCCCTGGGGCATAATGCCTTATATCTAGGAAAACGTCTTAAAAAGGACAGCCAGTGTTTATAGGTTTAAATTAAAAATACAAATTAGAGAGAGAGAAATTAAAATCTAGTTATTCCTATATACCTATGATAAAAGTTCTCCAAACATAATTCACATTTATTGTTTAATAATTAAAGTAAGCCTCATGCTAGAAACTTTTATTATGGAATATTAAGACTCTAAGAGTATATTTTAACTGTGCAATTATCTCCCACTGACACATTTGTCTAAGTCTCAGCATACAGCTATTACTCATTCAAATTTTTTAGGGTAGTAACTTTATTAAACTCTCACAAATTATCCATCAAATCCATTTCCTTTCTTCTACTTCTTATTTTGGTCAATTCCTGATCCACCTTGACTTTCAGGATTCCTGTACCTAGATGAAAATCTGTCAGCACTGAGTTCATTCTATCTCAAATGCTCTGTTTAAGGTCACTGAAAGGAGCAAAACCAACCTGATTACAAGATCCTACAGCAACCAGGCACTCAGAATTGACTGAAAAAGACATGGTTCTTCGACAAGTGCAGTCTTTCCACAATCCTGAAAGCAGTGCCTGATGCGGCTTTTCATACAAGAAGAGCTGTGAAGCCCATGAGTTTTCCAATTTCAACTTGGAAACTTGGGGCAATTCGAGAGACAGAGCGAGAGCTGGAGGTGGGGGGCGTGGAAGGAGTATCAGACGTCATCCTAACACAAAATTGAGGAGGATAAACAGTTAAAGACAAGGGGGGAAGAAAGATAAGCAAAAAAGGCACAGGGAAAGAAAAACTAGCTGGCAGCAGACAGACACTGAGAGTCCACAGGCCAAACACTTAGTAATCAGAATCCTGCAAACACCCATTGCTCCAGCTTCTGCCTCTGTGCTAGATGTGACCGGTATTCCCTCCATCTTCCGAACTCAAGGGTCAGCTAGGCTGCGATCCCACTGGATCGTGGGGCAGTACATCCATTAGGCTCTGTTCTTGACCAACCAACTTGAATAAATCACTCTCTCCGTTATCAGTGATTTACCAAAACCAAATCAGTTCTAATTCTGAGTCTGACTTCTAAAATCTTGTCAAGTCATTCCTTTTTATCTAATCTCTCTACAAGCTTTCCTAGTCTCTCTTTCACTCCTGAATTACTCCGAGTCTTATTACAGAAAAGGGGCATAAATGGGCAGAGGAAGAAGGCAGCTAGCTCACAGGGAGCTGTGATTTGCCCCCTCAGTGTCTGAATGTGTTCTAAGTTAGCTGCTAACCTTTCAAAATACGGATCACTCAAATCAAATTTCTAGCTTTTCTTAGGGAAAAAAATCAGCTAAATAGACAATATACTCACATTGAAAAAGTACCAAAATAATGACAAAATAACCGCTCACAGCTGAGTAGAATCTTCTGCCTATCGATAAGCAAACACCTCACAGTTTTAGTCTATTTTTCCATACCCTGCTCTTTTCACTGGTTTATGTTAAATCACCTGACCCCAGTGGAACTTGTTCATTGTTGTATCTGCTTTCAATAACCAACTGCATCCAAACCAATAAAAACTTCTGGAATTAAAAATCTAAAAATCATCTTTGAAGTTATGCAATGATAATGATAAAATCCTAACATAAAACACAAACCCTTCTCTGATCTGGCTCCAACGTCATCCAGCATCATTTCTTTCACCTTGCACACACACTGCTTGCAATTCACCACATTTAATGACAATATTTTTCTACACTCCATTCCTTCTCCTGGAAGGCTTTCCTCATTTTTCTTTAACTGGCCAAATTACTGCTTATTCATTACTGTTTCAGCTTCCAAGGATATGCCACATTTGTGGGTGCCTTAAAGAACTACACTTACTAAGTTCCTTACAGACAGAAGCATGCCTACCACATGGCACTGTCTGGGCTCATAGATGTTCAGCAACGATTCTAAGTTGGGTATTTTCACAATTTTCTAACAGAACATACAGACTCAAAAGACTCGCACAAATTCACATTGCTGGTTAAGAGAGAGTCAGAATTTGAACCATTTGACTTTACATCAAAACTCACTGTCTTGTCACTCCTGTGAGAAACTTGTACAAATGTAATTTTACTAGAGGATATTTCAAGTGAAATGAAACAGAGATCAAGTCAATATAAAATGACAATAATTCCTAATCCCAAATCAAAGGTGACAGCATCAATCTTGAGAAATGTTCAGCACTGACACTGAAATATGACTGGCTGTAGAAATGCCGTGACACCAGAAAATGACAAGAAACTTCATAAAGTGTTAATATTGTGAGCATTTAGCATGCTTTATTATCTTAACATAATGCAAAGATCTATAACCAAAAATGTATTAAGTAAATTCACTGCCCACAGGATAGGCAAAAGACCATAAACTCTTCCAGAAAAATATTTTTAACAGTCAAGAAAACACAGTTAACAGAACTAATTAAAGGGTAATTTTGTGATTCAAGTTATTAACATTTAAGAATAGTAACAATTATAAATGCTTCCAGCACAAATTAATTTGAACAGTACTTAGCAACAGCTTGTGATATAAATTTGTAAAGCATATAATTCTAAATTTTATTTTCAAACATCATATAATGTATTATGAAAAAAATTCTTGAAAAAATCTATTAATAGTTACATTATGGAGTAGAACATCTTTCTAGTAAGATTTTTAAAATGAAAAAAATCATTAGTATTCCTTATTAACACTTAAATCTCTTTCATTTTTCTACAATCTAAAAATTTCACTGCTTGTTCACACAGGAAGCAAATCATCAAGTTTTTTAAGGGATCTAAACACAAAACTAAATTCAATGTTCTAGTTTTCTTAAGAATACCAACCTCCCCTCCTTCTCTGTCCTCACCACTATCCCGAGCCCAGACCAATAAAATACTGACAAGTAGGTTCTCAGTACATGAGGGAGCAAAACCCTTGAAAGCAATCATCTTTTTCACACAGGTGGATATAGATGTTTTCAGTGTTCTATGTGGCATCTTTCTTGCCACAAAACACCTGCAGCCTCACACTGTCCTGCTAGGCATTCCTAAAAACACCTGGACAAGCTGTTTACTTAAAAAAAAAAAAAAAAAAGAAAACAGACACTGAAAAAGACGAGGGATAATTAGCAAATACAACTATTCCTGGCACTCTCTAGACATTAGTGCAGAATGGAGCTCCAAGCCAGCACCTGGTGAAAGGAACTGCTAGATGTGATAATTCCAATTTACACATTCAGCACAACATTCTGTCTGCCTGTCAATTTGAAACAGTTTCCTATCCAGTGATAACAGATACCCCAAAAGAATGCAGTGTTGAAACGCTGACATGAATTTTTTATGCACACACAAACTAGACCCTCTCTCCTCCAGACCAACTGCATCTGCCTTCTTCACTCTTAGAACGGACTGACAGTTTGGTTCTTTTTTCTACTATTTCCACCAAAAAAACCCTGATTTTTAGAGGGTGAATTTAAAGTAATCAGATCAACATGCAGAATAACCAACAAAATTTTCTTAAGCACACACTGTTTAAAAAATAAAGTTGAAAAACATTTCACTGTGTTTGTGTGTCTCTATTTGTACAGTACAGTACTCCTTGGTTGCCAAAACCAAGAAAGTATATATTTCTACTAAATATAGAACTTAGTAAAGGGAATGAGACCATAAGTGAGCAAGTAAAGAGACAGCATAGTAATCAGATTAGCATTCATGCTAAAGAAAAAGGAAAAAAAAATTTTTTTCTCAAATCCATTGTATATTATTTTCCCCTAGACACTTTATGACCATATTTTGAGGAATGACTATAAATGGGCACTTAAGTCAAAGCTATGTGCAGGCAACTATAAATTTTAGAATATTTTTCTTATTCCCTTCATATTTAAATGACAAATACATGAAATACACTTACAGAGCATTACGGCTTTTTATTTTCACAAACACACCACCAGATTATATTCATAAATACTTTTCTTCATAAGAAGCTGTATTGTTCTCCTTCCAGGTAATAGCCTGGAAGATTATTCATTTGTTCCCATAACAAAGAAACACTCCTCTTACATTTGTCCTATCAAAGAGCAATGTATTCTTTTCAGTGATCTACAATCTTGCCAAACTTTCAAAAATGGAATGACTTTCTAAGATAAATATAAAACCACTAAAGAATAAAGTTTGATGAAATAACACTTTGATCTGAGAGAGACCATTACTGCTACAAAACAAGAGGTGATAATAAACTATCAGATGTGAGGATCAGAAAAGAGTACTTCTGAACCTCAAATCAATGCTGAACACGTCATGAAAACTTCCTGTGTTTTCTGAGTAAACTTTTTGGTTACAAGGCACTTAAAGCTAGAATATTCAGTGGTAGTAGAGTAGCACAGAATATAATAATCTTAGATATCATTCTAAGTCAAATGTTTTCCTCTTCAAAATTAATTGTGAAAAAAAGTTACAGTGGGATTGAACATTTATAATTTCTACTAAATATGAATTTTTTAATTATATATTTTTTTCTAAATGAGACAAAAACATGGTAAATCAAGATACCTATCTGACAATGTTAAATATAGAGAAAATATGAAATACTGACTGCCATCATATACTCATAGTCACACACCTATAAATTTACATGGCATTTTAGACTCCCGTAACAAACATCAACTTTAATGTTAGAAGCTATAAATAAACATTTCCATACTAACAATAAAATCATTAAGAAGATATTAACCAAAAAAGTAATGGTTTTGAGGTGAAAAATATTACCATAAAACACCATTACATATTATGCAGATAAAATTTCCTCATTATATTTACATTAAAACCACAGGATTTTCTGATTTTAGTCACCAAAAGCAAGAATTCACAAGACAACATCACAAGAATTTCCTAAATGACTAGAGATATTATTTTTAAACTTATGCTTGCATAATCATTTATCTTCCAAAGCAGTTTCTAAAACCACGGAAGACATGGTTGGAAAACATTGTCAGCAGATGCATCGGTGAATTTCTAGGGGTCAATATTGTGGCACAGTGAGGTTAAGCCACCACCTGGGACACAGGCAACCTTTACCGTGTCCGTTTCACGTCCCGGATGCTCCACCTCTGACTCACCGGAGCTGCTGGCTCTTAACTCTGCTCACTAGAATAGACTATTCTCAGACAGAGGTAAGACCCCAATGAAATGTTTTGGTTAAGCCTCAAAATGGTCTGTTGATGTTAGTAAGTGCTACTTTTCTTTCCTTTACCTCAGTAGATAAAGGAACCTAAGTCGCATCCACCCCGAGCCAGTAATTAAGTCATAAGGTAGCTTTCAGTCTGGCAAAGGTGTTTAGAATTCCTGTGGGCTCTTTTAGTGGGGAAAAGGAGCCTTTAGAGTGGGTGAGTTAAATACGAGTCTATGCACTGACTGTTTGCATGTGCAAAACACAGCATCTGTCCTTGCACTTCTTGGTGTGTAACATTTCAGTCTGTGCATGTGCCTCTGATCTGTGTTCAACCAAAATACATCAGAAAACACAGAAGTGAAGAAGTGCTCGTCATTTAGGTTATTGATTTGTACTTCTCTTTCAAACCTATTATTAAAAGCTACCAAACTGAGTATCAGAGATTACAAGGCAAATATAGGAAGGTGTCCACCGTGACAAATTTGTCCTTATCTTGAAAGTCTATAAACACTTTACAAAAATATGCAATACTAAAACATGCAATCTTAAGATATATTTATATAGTTATCAGTATTACAATGAAGACCATATTATTATTTTAAATTAAACTCAGTTTAATCTTTTGCTTTAATGAAACTACTAGAAACAATTGTTTGGACCTTGTCAGAAGGGTTTCAATTTTACATCATTACGTTTTTAACTTGCCTAATCAGTCGAACAAAAGTACTTTATGTGAAATGATTCTTTTAGTTGCCTTAGCTACAAATCCCTGCAGGATCCTATAATTGAAATCTACTCACGTAAGTTAGGAATAATTAGGGCCCCAAATTAAGCCAAACACAAAGTTAATTCAAATAGTCAGCTGCTGTCATTTAAATGGTTACGGGGTTTTATTGTTGCTTAACATTTCTGAATGCTTTTAAATATACTGTGTTCTTCTAGTCTGTATTTAGCATTTTAGTACAAGCAGAAATGGGATCAAGAGGGAAAGATTCACCAGCCTTTAAAATGAAGTCGCACCTATACCCAGGCTTTTGTCACTAAAGGGTTTCCACTCAATCTTTGCTATCAATTAGCAACACTGCTGAAAGAGTGGGAAGGCAGCTCTCAAAGGCAAGCTTTCTGGGAAATAAAGCAGGGTCACAGAATCTACAGTGATTGTCACTAATGCAACACAAGTAAGAGCTTTGGAAAGCGATCAGGGATGGTCTCTATTTACTTAAAATCTAAAACAAAGCAAAGGATTAAAGGAGCTTCCTGTTGTAAGCAAACTAAAGAGAAAAGATAAAGTCCAAAACCCATACCTAAAGAAGGCATGCCTTTTAACTATTTTAATGATGACTGATAATCAGTGTGAAGTGATAACTAAATATAGTAACTTCTTTTATAATTATTACAGGTTTTCAGATTTCTGGCAATCCTCCTAAGCTATACCTGGTACCTCAAAAGAGAAATTTTGCTATAAAAGTTATGCTTGTGGCTGTAAACATGGGAAGATTATTTGAAAGATGCAGAATTACCAAGACTGGTTTTTCTGTTATCAATGATTATCATTACAAAACAAAGTCAATCTTACTATAGTCTTTAATTTGAAACAGTAATGAACAAAGAAAACTTTGAAATAAATTATCTTTTGATAATCCCCATTAAATAATCCTATGTAATCTGAGTCTTTTAAAATATACTTTAAATATTCTTCAGTGATAGTGCCACAAGATAGAAAAATCTATCAATGATCTGAGGCTAAATATAAAATTCTACATAAAGCAATATTGTCAGTAGAGTCTGAGACAGTTCTTTGCAGCCCTCAATTTCTTCATCTGTAAAGTGACAAAAAATCCATACTGCTAATCCCTAAATTGTGATTCCAAGCCAAAAAATAAAAATGAAAATATTTTGCCCTCAAGGATACTGACATAAAATCATTTTGTAAAGTTTGCTATTTACTTCCATTTGTTGGCTAGAAAAAGCTGAAGAAATTAAAGAAATAAATGAAGAAATAAATGTGAATTTGCAAGGTGTATTATCATAAAATTAAAATAATTTTTATTAGTAAAACATCTGACAGCAAAAGCAAAAGTAGATTATGTGCACTAGTAAGAAAAAACAGTATTTCCACTATAAAGAATAAATTATGTATAACACTAAAAAATAGAAAAATCACTGCATGACTTTGGGAAGATCAAAATTAAAGTTCTTAAAATAGTGTGTATTTGATAAAGAAAAAATGGGAAACAAATCTATCTTCAATAGAACGCATACAAAACAGGAGTCAAAGTGTAACAAAACATAAAAATATTCAGTAAAGTTTCAAAGTAGCTTTGTTTCTTTAATGAAATGGGTTATAACACTGAAAGTGATTGATTTCTATATTTCAACTACATTGCTTGGGTTAGAAACCAGCCTCAATTTGCAATAGTGAAACTACTGTTAGGCAAAGCTGACTTTCTGGACTAAACATTTTGAGAACCAAAACTCCCTGATATCAACGCCCTCTTAGAGCAGCACCCTCAGCTTCAGCTGGGAGCAGGCTCCCAGGCCCTCCCAGGTCACTAGATCAGAAGCTTCCCTTTAACAAGATCCTCACATGATTTCCCTGTGCATTAAATTTGGGGGAGCACTGTCCTAGATGAGTAAGATTTTTCAGATCCGGTCTTTTCCTAGGTCTTCCTCTCTCTGCATCCTACTATGTATCCCCTCCCTTCCGGGATGAGCTTGCCTGTTCTTGCACGGGACCCCATTTCCTTTCCTTCTGCCAGAAAACAAATTCAAGTGTGTAACATACCAAGTAAAAGGAACCAAAAAAGGAAAATTATCAAAAATATTATTCTTAAACATTGAAATATACTGAACCTATACCGCCTGCACCCTTCACTTTTCTTGGCAGCTTTGATTATCACCAAACACCATCAATTCACCACAACATTCTACCATAGACAAAGGTGGGCCCCCAGCCACTACCACCAGCAATGGCTCTTGGCCCTTCTACTAATGTAACTTAAGTCCCTGACTCTTATAAACATATGATATTGCCTCTAAATGTGAATACTGGCCTATCTACCACCCAGGTTAGATCAAGAAAACTCAGAAGGGTAAAAGAGAACTAATGATTAATACAAACACATGAATTAAATACAAAGAAATGAGAACAAGGGAATAATAGGAAGTATCCTACGAACTAACAACATAAATCAGAATTTTATTTAGATTTCTTATTTATATTAACCACTTGTGAAAACAAAACTCTGCTTTGTTAATCCCTCTATTTTTTCCAAGAAATTCCTTACGTGCCTTGACACTATAGAATTCCTAAAATGCAAACTTTATCTTCACTATGGGTATTTAAATCATTCTCCCTCCCTCCCTCTCTTTCTCTCTCTCTACTATACAAATATAGCAAAAATTATTCTTTAGAAATAAACTATATCCTCTCCCTAACTCTGCCTTTCAAGTAAATAAATCTTAAAAAAAAAAAAAAAAACCTTTGTTAAGCAGACTAGAATCAAATGTAAAATATTTAGGTAAAGAAGGATAACTGAAATAAGAAAAACAGTGACACTTTTTTTTTTTTTTTTTGGACAGGCAGAGTGGACAGTGAGAGAGAGAGACAGAGAGAAAGGTCTTCCTTTGCCATTGGTTCACCCTCCAATGGCCGCCGCGGCCGGCGCGCTGCGGCCGGCGCACCGCGCTGATCCGATGGCAGGAGCCAGGAGCCAGGTGCTTTTCCTGGTCTCCCATGGTGTGCAGGGCCCAAGCACTTGGGCCAGCCTCCACTGCCTTCCCGGGCCACAGCAGAGAGCTGGACTGGAAGAGGGGCAACCAGGACAGAATCCGGCGCCCCGACCGGGACTAGAACCCGGTGTGCCGGCACCCCTAGGTGGAGGATTAGCCTACTGAGCCTCGGCACCGGCCCTGCAGTGACACTTTCATTCACAGTTCAATCTTTATGGAGATAAAAGTTTTTGTCTTTTTTCTAGAATTTTCCTTTTTGATTTTTTTTTATTATAGTCCATACCCATTTTGAATTTGGGCATGTCCCAATTCCAACTACTTTGTTAATTAAAATTTTATTTATACCACTTGACTATTAGCTCACTTGATTTTAAATTAAATGACTGAAATCCTTAGTTTTCACGTTATAACAAAGTTGGTTCTTGACAGATTAGAAAGTTAAATGAAAACATCTAAGAGCTACAGGAAAATGCAAGTGAATTAATATTAAAGTGGGAAAAAGACATGAGATTTTTAAGCATAAAAATAGAGGATTTCGTAAAAATAAATATACATCAAAAAGTAAAGAAAGGGAACAAGTAAAGCAAACATAAGATTTGGGTAACTGTTTAACTAACGTTACATTGTAATTTCTCTTGTGTTAAGCATCTTCATAAAAAAATCCAAGTAGTATAAATTAATGTCAAACTAGACTACATCAATGAATTTCAAAAAATTAGAGAAGCAATAAGAAAAATTGGCAAAAATGCTACAAAAATATTTGTCTCAGAATTACAATCAGCCATTAAAAAATCTTCAAAAAATGTTTTTCCTCACAATTAACCCCAAAATTATTAATTTATAATAAAATACCTTTTTAACATATCAAAGTGGACTTTTTTTTAAATTTAGAATCAATGTTAATAAAGTACCTCGGCATTGAGGCCTTCATACATTGGTAACCAATATGAACACTAGATTAACACTTCAGAAGCGCCACTGAAAATATTTACACAGAAAATGGTCTACATCTCTGTTATAATAATCAGAATCTAGAATTCCAGCTTGAGGACATAGCAAGATGTGAAGCTGCAAGTGTATATAAATAAATATTTATTTTACTATACTTGAAATAAATTAATAGAAATGGCTAGTAAGTAGAGTAAGAGGTTTAAATAGTTTTTAATATATATATATGATAAACTTCAATGCAGCTGTGAAAATCTATTTATAAAAATATAATAGCACACTGAAACAGCTTATGATAATATAAAGCAAAAAATCTTCACATCAGAATATCTGTAGATGAAGATTGTAATTTTGTTTTTATATAGAATTTTGTTGTCTGTAATATCAAATATATGTATTCGAAAACAAAAGAAACATGTCCTCATTATCCAAGGTAATAGAATTATGAATAATTTTAAATTATCTTAATTTTTTTATTTCCTATCTTTTCTCATGAAGATGTATTACATTCAACATCAGAAGGAAAAACACCACTTTTAAGAAAAATAAGCCCTCAAAGCAAGAATTGTGGCAGACATAAAAGTCAAACTCAGGAGACTCTCATGTTGATAAGGAGAGATTATAAATGTTGTTTTTGCTTTCCTGAAGCGCCGATATGGAATTCCCTTCTCAGCTTTACGTTTTAGCCAAGAGATCCCAAGGCCGGGACTAGGTATTCTCAAGGAATCGTTTCTGTCAAGTTGACAAAAGGAGTTCAGGAACAGGGCTGAAAGATGTCATGAGATATTCACTAATCCACACTGATGTCTAATACATGTAGCTTACATGCTGTCATATGTCATTCTCTGTCATGCAGAGGAGGAGAAAAGAAAATAAAGAATACCATAGGGTACCCAGCATATGTTTCAGCAGACACTCCCTCAGTAACATGGCAGCAGTCTGCTTTTCAAGACTGACGAGGCTCTATGTTAATACTCAGATGTGTTCAGTCATTTATATTATCTTATTCTCTAATGCCACAACCTAAAATTGTGTTTATTAGAAAGTGAAAAAGTATATTAATCCAAAAACTAAAGCAAGAGCTTCATCAAAGCAGAAATGAATAATGACTAATTAACAGAATTACAGTTCCACAAATTAAGGTGCTTGAAATGCCTCCTGCACTTTTAATTAGGCTACCTTTAATACAATATTGATTCTTTCAAAATACAACTGTGATAAATGCCTAATATGCATGTAAAATCACTATTTCTAAAATGTACTCTAGCACAGACAAGCTAATAATCTCTTTCTTTTTAGCAAATTATTATTTTATATCATTTATTTATTAAATATGTGATCCTACCTCTTCCACCAAAAAAATGGAAGTTTACGAAAATTGTATAGCCAAGCAACGTAATGCTATTCAAGTCTTTGGGGATGCTGCTGTGGGGAATACAATTATTTGGCAAACTTTTCCACCAATATTAGACACACTGGTCAATCAGCAGATTGCAGATAAACAAACCTTTTCCACTACTGGAAAAGAGTCACAAGAGTAGGAGAAAAAGTAGAAAGAAAAAAAAATCAACATTCAAGCACTTGACCTTAATGTTTATTTATGAGACATGGCATATCATGACACTGAATATAAGTACATAAGATGACAAAAATATAATTCAAATTAACTTTTTTAAATATGCCAATATAACCTGTTATACTCAGTTTCAATTTTTACAACTTTGAATCACATGCAAAACAATATTAACCTTGTTCCTGAATCCCAGTAGTAATACTATAAGGCTTTTGGTGTTTTACAGGAAGCAAGGTCATGCATTTTGTAGGTGGCATTAATATTTGTATTTTTAAAACTAAACTACATCATTACCCATGGACGAGAAATCTGCTACAATCAAATTACATTATACACATAAAAGACAATGAAGAATATTTAAAGCATCCTAAAAGTAATATAGTTAAGCAATTTATTCAGAAGTAAAATCCTATCATTCTACACTAAATATATAAATAAAATTTTTGTAAAGAATGCATTGTTTTGAATGGATGCTAATTTACATAATTTGTTAATTTAAAAAATAAAGTTACATTTTCTATGCAGCGAGCACAGATATACAATTCCTATTAATTTAATGGGAGTTGTGACTCCCATTAAGTTTAATAGGAGTCATGCAGTCAAATCCCTATGTACCTTGCTGAAAATTTACCTCATAGACTTCAACTAATCAAATATACCGAAATGAACAAAGTAGTCAATTTTGCTAGACTGGGAAATCTAACGTCCCCACAGTAAGTCAACGTAATGTTATCATAGCAATGGCAATGTACTTATCTCCAACAAGAACAAGGGTACCAAAATAAATGACAAATTGAAACAAGAGTTTAGGGGCTTTACTAAATGCAGTCCAAGAAGCCTGAACTGAGGAATAAAAAGCAATCCAAAAAGGTACAGACGCTATCTCCCAGGAAACAACTGGTCACTAACATTTAAATAACAGCAAATCAAATCATAATTGCCTCCCAGAAATACTTTTAATAAGCTCCACTGCATCTGCGCCCATGCACTCCTAACCCTCCTCACTTCAACCTCCCACACATACAACAATGAGTTGGTTTTGAAAAAGTGATGCTGAGCAGCACACCATGAGCATTGCTCTAGAGTATGTTTGAAACACTAAGGCTTGTGTGGCTGGCATCGTGCAGCAGGTGAAGCTGCAGCTTGCAGCATCCAGCATCCTCTATCAGAGTGCCAGAAGGCAGCGGAGGACAACTGCCTGGGCCCTTGGCACGCACATGGGAGACCTGGATGGGGTTCCTGGCTCTTGGCTTCTTCCTGGCCCAGCTTCAGCCATGGCAGCCAATTGGGAAGTGAACCTATGACTGAAGATTTCTCTCTCTGTGTCTTTCTGTCATTCTGCCTTTCAAAAAATAAATCTTAAACAAAAGAGAGAGAGAGGAAGAAACAATAATGCTCAGACCTCATCCTGACCTCCAGGTCATTCTGTTGTGCTCCAGGTGCTGCGTGGAATGCCTACATTCTATCTCGGAGTGCCTGGGTTTCTGCCCAAGCTCCTCCACTTCCCATTCCAGCTTCCTCCCAACATGCACCCTAGGAAACAACAGGTGATGGCTCAAGTACCTGGGTCCCTACCAGGCACCTGGGACACCTGATCGTATTCCAGGCTCCTGGCTTCCACCTGGCCCAGCCCCAGCTGTTGTGGCATTTGGGGATGAATGGAATCTCTGTCTCTCTCTGTGCCTCTGCCTTCCAAATAAAATGAGAAGTTATAAAATTTGAGAATGACTGCAAAACTGTATTCTTCATCCATTCTGTTGTCTCACCATAGAACTTCTGCCTTCAAGCACCATGCTGACCATTGCCTTTATAACTAGATTATTCTGCTTACTTATATGGAGACACAGCTCTAGCATCATCTTCCTTTGCCACTGGAAGATTTTTCAGACACACACATTCACCCCATGTCCCAGTGCCTCAGTGAAAACATCACCAGGGCTCTAGCACTGTCATTACAGGCACTTTCTGTTCCCTCCCCATGAAAACTATGAGCCTCTTCAAAGGTTTATGTTTTTACGTGATGGACATAGACTTGAGTGCCTACTGTAAACCAGGCTTGTTCCACACACTTGAACACATAAATGAACAACAAAAAATTCCTGCCTTGTCATGCTAACATACTATGTATTTGCATGTGCATATAGAAATATATATACACACACAACATGCATGTATGTATATTATTACATATGTGGAAGAAATTTTTAAAAGGGAATGAGTGTAGCAGTCTGAATTATTTTAATCTTTCTTAAATTTGGAGAATCAAGTTATATTTCTTCCACAGATACAAATCATCCTGAAAGACATATTTATATGCCAAATCCAGCATTTTTCTAGTTCATGTTTAACCCCTAGATCTGTCTGTAGTGAAAAGACCCTATAGATGCACACCACTTTTCAGAATCTCAAAAGTCAAGGCAAAATGTGCTAAGAAATGTACATTAAAAACAAGCAAGATACTATTTATATAACTATGCTCTTTAATTTCCTTGATTTATCTAAAAGAAAAGTATAACCCTGTATCTGGCATATGTGACATTTATACCTGGTATAATATTTTTCTTTGGAAGGAGGATAAGCAACAATGTAACATGAGCTAATAAACTGAAATTTTCATGAATGAAGTCTAATTATGCACTCATTAGATGAAGAACTCAAACTGAAATCTGTATTACCAACTTTGCTGAAGAACTACTATTATTTGTCACATTTCACTTGAGCAAGCCTTCATACAGCTGACGTATGCTTGCCAGTGCTCTATTATACAGTGTAATTTAATTCTCTAGGACACAAAAACTCAATTCTCTTTCCTACTTACTGATACCTGATTCCACAGTGGGTTACTGTGCTTATATGGGCAAAATAGAGCATACCAGTTTCTCAACACATCTGAGCCTTTGCAGGGCATCAGGTAAGTTCTCTAGGAACAGAATCAATTGTGGAGAAATCTACAAAATATTCTCAAAGTTTGGTCTTAATAGAACCATTGTTTATTTTAGACAAATTCTTAATTTTCAAAAAAAATATATGGAAGGAGAGATTTTTAAGAATCAATAAAACATATTTCCTATTTTTACAAAAACACATTAATGGGTAACATTTGATTCTTAAAAAGCAACTTAATAATGTATAGATACAGTTAAATTAATTCTAATAACTAAACCTTTATATAATTCGCTTTAACTCATGTTAAAACATTAAAAATGCCTAGCGACTTGCTCTTTAATATGCATACAAATTAGACATATATGGGAACTTTGGAAAGTTTATGGAAAAATGAAACTGAAAGATATTTCTTTGCTCTTGGACTTTTTCAAGTACACTCCTATTTACCAGGTTCATCTGAACAAAGAAGTATTTCTACCAAATCTGAAACTTCATCTCTCTTTTGTGGGAATGAAATTAAACATTCTATGAGGCCTTTAAAATCATATTCCAAGATAAATTCCACAGAAGAAAAGAAAGCTCTAAAAAGGCATAGGCCATCATTATTCTATAATACAGTGGCTTGTTTTGTCTTTCTATTGAAAATTTCTATTGAAAATTTCTATTTTCTATTATGTAAAAATCTTAATGTCTGGTTTCTGTTCAGAAGTCAGAAGCCTGGCAAAACCACCTTAAATACTGGAATAGAATTCACGGCTCCTCTGGCAATGACTTGTCTGTCACAGACCTCAAATGTTGCACTCAAGTTACTTCATCTGCTTGTTCTCCTAAGTACTTCATGTCTCAAACCCTGCACAAGACCACATACTCCTTAAGAGTACCTGCATCCTGAATACTGATGACCTGGCTCCTTAGCCACTCAATAAATGAGGAAAGAGAGAGGAAACCACATAGGAAATCTTATCCGAGCTATCCTCAAGGACCTGATACAAAAAGAACTCTTATTACTACTTCCAAAACTTTGGCAAATTTAAAACTATTCTGAAATAAGCTGTTAAAAAAAGATAAGAACTCTTCCCTTTAAGCTTTCCCACAATAATCAGGCAAAGGTTCAGAAGAAACTTAATGGCTGAACAGTTAATTTATATCTCCCTTCCTACGCTATCATATCTAACGTTGATTGGTTTCTCCATGGGTGTTCACAGATCATTATCAGGTTTCTGGTGATAAAGGACTATCAAGTCACGGAAAACTTATTCTAAGACACACTCATGTGATGCTGGATCAATGTTCTGACAGTGTGCTTTAACTGCGTACACTCTTAGAACCAGCAGTATGGGTTCCTCCTAGGTTTTTTATACCCGTAGGAGGGAATTGCTTCAAAAGCAGCACCCCCTGGCCTGATGTGCCAAAAATGAGTTTCTCCTAACAGCAGATATGAATCCTGACCCGACAGGTGACATTAGAAATAAAACTACAGTATCTCATGAAAAAGTCTGTGTTTGCTATTCCCCTGCTGGGTTAAGCAACTGTGCCAGCAATGTGGTCTCTATCTTGATTTTTCATTATTGGACTAATGAGCCAACGGTCCACACCTGGAATCTTTTTTAAATGTATGAAAACACTGAAACATAACAGTAGGAATTCAGTAGTTTTTTTCCAAAAAACAGATAAAAAATTATAAATTATAAACACATTTTCATAATAATCCAAGCCAGATATTCACATTATTAAACTTAGTTCCTGCTCCTAGTTTATCATTGCAGTACAATTTATTCTGACATGGTAGGCTTTCATTTTAGATTTGATGTTATCTTCAATTCTAAAGTGAACAGAACTGTCATTAGACAATAAGATATTAAGACATTTGTGCCGTTCAAGTGTGACAAATCCAAATGAAGATTATTTACTTCCTGAATACAAAAATTCTTATTTTAAAATATAACTAAATCTGTCATTTATTTAAATTTTATTTTTAAATTATATCAATATACTAAATGTAGGGGACTGGGAGAATAATGAGAACTTGATTAAACATAATTTTGTAACAAGAATTCAAATAAAATTCTTTGGGTTGAATTAAGATGGTAACAATTTGGAGGCCAACGCTGTGGCGCAGTGGGTTAATGCCCTAGCCTGAAGCGCAGCCATCCCATATGGGCGCGGGTTTGAGACCTCACTGCTCCACTTCCGATCCAGCTCTCTGCTATGGCCTGGGAAAGCAGTGGAGGATGGCCCAAGTCCTTGGGCCCCTGCACCCACATGGGAAACCTGGAGGAAGCTCCTGGCTCTTGGCTTCGGATCGGCGGAGCACCGGCTGTTGCGGCCAGTTGGGGACTGAACCAATGGATGGAGGACCTCTCTCTCTGCCTCTCCTCTCTCTGCGTAATTCTGACTTTCAAATAAATAAATCTTAAAAAAAAAACACACAATTTGAAGTTTATTACAAAGATAATAGAATGATAAGCTTTTATTTATTAGTGCGCAGTAGCTTATTTTTCTCCACCTATCATTTTATTAAAAGGTATAAATGAGATCATTTAAAAATACATATAAAATCCATTTTAAAATTCTAAAATATTTTTTCAAGAATATTTAACTGGGCCAAAATTAAAATGCATCATATTTTACATATATTTATCAGAGGTTTTATATTCTTCTGATTTTACTAGATTAATATATTTTAAGGAATCAGATACTGGGAAATCCATATAGTAATTAATAATTGATACTTCCAATTATTTCATCAAGCCTCAAAAGTGTCATACTATTTTAGAAATCAGGTCTAGGCCCGATATTTGGCTTAGCTGCTGGGTTCTCCCACTCCAGATTCCAGCTTCCTGCTAATGCATACTCCTGGGAAGCAGCAGGTGACAGCTCAAGTAATTGGGTCCCTGTAACTCTTATGGGAGTTTTAGATGATAGAGTTCCTGGCTCCCAGCTCCATCCTGGCCCAGTCCCAGCAGTTGTAGGCATTTGGGGTGTGAACCAGTAGATGCAAGTCTGACTCTGACTCTCAAAAAAAAAAAAAAACTTACAAAAAAAAAAGTCACGGCTCTCTTCAAAAACACTCACTGTTGTTTCTAACTTAATAACAACTGTGCTAAAGAAAAATCCCATACCTCTTTTTTAAGTAGAAACTGTTATTAATTCCTACAAATTGATACTGCAAGCAACCTATATAGTTAAAGATATAATAACAATGAAAAGGAAGCACTATAAAAAATAAGCTCTTCTAGAAGACACCAAAAAACTTTGAGTTTTACAACTTTGATCATACTCAAGCAAATACAACAAACAGTGAAAACAGCTAACACAAAATACTTTCCATCTAACTGTAACAAATATAATCAATAACTATAAAATACATACCCCAAAATTTCACTAAATTCCTCTTAGGAGTATTTAAAATGAGTACATTCTACAAATTTGTGTAAGATATAAATTTACACATCCAGCACTTTCTAAACCATACAGCTATATGATTAAAAATCATTCAACAGCTTAAAAAATTCAATATCCAGGAAATCTTTTAAATATCTATTCCTAAAATTGAAGTAACATTCTAGCCATTTCCTTCTATAGATTACATAAAGTTCTCTTGAATTTAAAAAAGTTTTAACTCCATCTTACCTTCTGTATTCGATAAGAAGCTGATTATAATGATAAACCACAGACTTCGCATTCTGCAACCAGAAGACACCATTATTGATCCCTTTAAATATTTTCTTTGTATTCCTTAATGAATCTAGTTATAAATGCCCAGCTTCATCGAACCCAGCAGTCTGCATCATTGATCCTCATATCTGAAAAACAAACAAATCCATCATTTACTCTTTGGTCCTGCAATGTCACAAAAAATGCAAAAATAACAAGTCTGTCTCCCTCCCTCTATTCCTCCCCTGAGCACAAAATATAGAATATATTTTAATTCTATATCCAACACAGAGGCCGCTCCTATACCTACCTAAATGGTACTTTACATTCTAGAAGGTCAAAGCTCTAAAAGTACTTACTACAACATACAAATTTTAGAAAAACATGAAAATCTTACAAAGTTGTTCTAGAATTATACCTTTCTCTCCATAGCATGTTAACACTAGCTTTAGCACACAATACCTCTAAATAAAATGTTATAAATACATATACCTTTTTCATTTCCAGTGACAGTAATAGCAACATCATCTATTATTTTATCTAGTTGCCTTGAAAGATACATTGAGTCTTTTCCGCAATGAAACAATGAAGACTTTTCTACAAAGGTGTACTAGTCTAACCTATGAATATACTTTCATTTATGCAGCAACGGTATTCAAAAACGCCACCTTCCTCAACAACATATATTAAATTGTTACTTTTCTAACTGCTTGTTATACAGAGAGGGCAGTTTAATAAAGTGATGGTCTCATAACTATTTGACCTTTAAGTCTCAGATTTCATGTATTTTTTTCTTACAGCAGAGTATAACTTAAGATCAAACCTTCATTCATTCCTGAGTCCACTGGACACAAATAAAAATCCCTAGCCCCTAATAACTGTATCTATGAGGTCACAGCACTATTAAATCTAGGGGAGAGAGGCCAGCATTATGACACAGGTTAAGCCACTGCTTGGACACCTGCATTCCCTATCAGAGAGCTGGTTCAATACTGCACTTCCAATCCAGTTTCCTGCTAATGTGCCTGGGAGAGCATTAGATCATGGCCCAAGTACTTGGATCCCTGCCACCCACATGATGGTATTCCAGGCTCCTGGCTGCCGCCTGGCCCACCCTTAACTGCAGCAGACATTTGAGGAGCAAACCAGTAGATGGAAGCTCTCTGTCACTCTGCCTCTCAAGTAAACAAATACATCTTAAAAAAACAAAACAAAACAAAAAACAACTGAGGAGGGAATGGCAACAATTCAGAGCCTACAGTCAATGCTAATGTTGGCTAGATCATACAGATTGAATTCTCCACAGAGAAGAGGGAATGAACACTTCAGTACTATGACTTGAAGTGTTTCATGGTTCCCAGGATAACAGGACACGAGGTCATTTGCTGGGCGCTATCCAAGAGTTTTCCTTCTTTCCAGAGTAGTGTAAACACCTTATGATGAACACAAAGTGAGGCACTTCTCAAATCTACTTCCAGCTCTACAGCCCTTGAGGGTACGGAAATTACAAAGTTTTCCTTTGGTTGCCAGCACTGTGGTATAGTAGGTTAAGCATCCTCCTGCGGTGCCAGCATCCCATATGGCCGCGTCCCAGCTGCTCTACCTCTGATTCAGCTCCCAGCTCATGGCCTGGGAAAGAGGTGGAAGATGGCCCAACTACTTGGGCCAATGCACCTGGGTGGCAGACCCGCAAGAAGCTCCTGGCTCCTGGCTTCAGAACGGCCTAGCTCTGGCAGTTACAGCCATTTGGGGAGTGAACCAGCAGATGGAAGACCTCTCTCCCCCCGGCCCCATCTGTCTGTAACTCTGCTCCTCAAATAAATAACTCTTTTTTAAAAAGTTTTTCTTTAAAGGGACATTTTACAGTTCCCTCACGTGAGGTTCTTGTTATTTTCTTCTGAGTAACAATCTCGCCAACTTTGCTCAAGCCACACTTAACGAGTTACAACTAAAGAGTTTTATAAAGAGAGGGGACTGGCTACTACCCATTCTGAGTTATATATGAAACTTAAACAAACCCTTCATAATTTAGATGCTGTCACTAAAGCATAAAGAAAATTAAGAAAACAAAATTTTCCTAATAAGTTTGAGATCTCTTTCACATTATGTGAACTACTTTGCATTTGCTACACGCTTCATGTGTCATATGGGATTCTATTAGCAGCTCAGTTCACTATAATGTAATTTCAATAGAAAAGCCGTCAGCTACTAAATGGTTTGGAACAGTTATCACGCTCTAAGGGCACTATCTTGCCTTATCAACAAACACGCCGAAAAGAGTATAAAAAATTAACCTAAAGATACTATCTCATATTTAAATATAAGGGTCCATAAGACTCACAGACAAAACTAGCAAGGTATTTCTGTAATTAGCAGTCGGTTTGCTCATGCACATAGTTCTAGAGATATCCCTCCATGACTCGTCATCAGCGTTTAAGAATTATGATGGTTTTCTGCAATTCTGACAGCACTTCACAGGCTGCTCCATCCAAAGTAACAGAACAAAAATGAAAAGCAACCAGCTTCCTCTTTGGATTGCCAAAAACACAAAAAGAATGATACATCAAAAATTAATCTGATGGAACCACAAGGTATACATCCCTACAGAACTGGCTGACTTGCTCTGCTCATTTTTCACTCTGAGCTCCCAGACTGGGAGAGAGACAAAACCTGTTTACAAGTGCTGCGGCAATGTGCCTGCCTTACAATTCCTCAAGCTATTTTATATTAAACATAAAGAAAAGTCAGATAATTCCATGGCCTGTCACATGCATAAAGCCAATCAATGAAAAATTTCTTATATTCTGTCCAATGATCTAATCAAGAAATTAGAAACATTTTAAGGTGCAGATGAGGTTCATTAATTGCTGCAAGTAAAATTAAATCAGACTTTGGCCTGCGCCATATTCAAGGCAATACTTTTGACGGTCCAAGTGTTACTTGTAATGGGCACTTTGATTTCAATGAGCTAATGCCCACAGGCAGCTTGCCCACATGCACAACTCTTGAACACGTTTCCACTTTCTTAAAGCAATCCAAGATCCGTCTGTCTTTGGTCACCCGCTATTTGAAAGAGTCCTTGTTTGTGGGAAGAAAGGGAAGGAAGAAATCAAGGACTGATGACTGCCTTGTAGGAAACAGCAGCCAAGATAGGAAAACCTCTGTTGGTGAGGGGGAAAGGAGGAGGAAACCACACAACCAGGAACTCTACACTGCGGTCTTTGGCCAGGGCAGACTACTTCTTGAACAGCTTTACATACTAAAATTCACAGCATTCTTAGTGTTTGAGAATATAATACACAATTTAAAAACTGCACTCCAGTAGATTATAAGACAGTACAAACGACTGTTTCTGACACACAACAGATTCTGGAATGTATAAACCCAGGGCTTCTTGTATGCAAATAAAGCTTAACTCCAACCAGTGCTAAACTAAAAAATATCACTTTTATTTTTTATCATTCCACAATGTCTAACCAATCGCCTTCACCTCAAATAAAATTATCTCCAGAAGTTCAAACTTTTAAACTAAGGCAAAATATTTCACTGCTGTGATACAAATTAAAAACAATTCTTTATTTAACTGTCAATGAAAATTAAAATCCTTAGCAAACCACAACCAGCTAAGAATAGAATGAATAAATAATCAAATATAACGAAAATTCCAAGAAAGTGTTGCAAAAGCAGCTAGCACACCTGCAAAGAACAGCTCAGTGAGAGTGTCTCACTAAGCAAAACAAAAGCCAAGAACAGACCCACAAAAGGGCCACTACATAGCTTTTCAACAAACAGAAAATTAATAACCTATCTGTCTTCAGATTTTTGGAAAACCTTTTTTCAAGAATGCTTAGCATCAAGTGAGGGCAGAACTAGAGGTTAACAGCATGGTAACAGTTCATTGCTTAGAAAACAGAGAAGCAGCATATTTCTACTTAAACTACAAATGACTATGATTTTTAAAACTCCAAGCCATTATTCTACCTCTGCTGTTTTTCTTACCTTTCAAATACAATTCATCCCAATCTTGTTTCTAGAAACCTCAAGCCATTCTCTACCAAGCCTGCCACGGTTTTTTTTAGAACTAAGTATCCTATTACTCTGTCATGTAAAAAGTCAATTAATGCATCATTACTACCAACCTTCCAAAGCTTAACAGTGACTTCCAGGAATATGCTTCAGCGCTGCCTGTATCCTAACAGCCCTCAACGCTTTGTACACTACTTACACTGTACAGTCAGCTGTAACCTTTCAGAGAGTAACCTGCTTATATTTATTAGCTGCATTACATACCTCGTGCCTGAAACTGTCAGCAAAATTATTTAAAAGGAAAACACCACTAACCAGCTTTCAGTCACACATTTATGTTAAATACCAGGAAATCACAGTTAGCTTAATTATTAGATGTTTGTTTAGACAATAAAAAAAATAAATCTCTTTTGTTGATGTGCATCAATAAAAAATACAGCATGCTTTCAATAAATAAGAAAACTAAATTTAAAATTCTTTAAAACTAGTTAATTAAAGTGGGTATTCCACCAAAGTAAATCTACCATAAAGATTCATTTCTAAAGTCTTACATCTGATTTCTACTCCAGGACACGGATATCAAATCCAAAACAACTATAAGCCTGAAGAGAAAAGAGAACCAAGCGCAAGATCTACCAAAGTCATCCACCCTTGTTACCGTGCAAGAAAGCTGCACAACATGAAGCTCTGCGTACGCCTGATTTTATGTGCTAAATGTGTATCTCCTCTAAATAAGAACTAAAGATAGCTTCATAAAATCTGTATTTCTGATCTTATTTGCACAATAAAAATATGATCATTAAGATACAGAATGCCCTTGTCAAAGGAAAGTGCTTTTCTCTATTTTACCAAAACAAAGACAGACCTAACATCAGTCTGCTCCCATGCAAATGCTAAGAAAATTAAAAAATAAATTACAATTTAATTTTAACTTAGCTGAAATTCTCAGTAGTCACGTTTCAGACATATTTTCTGTGTGATCCTTGTACAGGCTAGAATTTCCACTTCTTGTTAACACTTCCAGAAAACACCATGGCCCCTGGCAAGCCTTCCTTCAGTAACTGAGCTTAGGTAAAACCTGGCTATTGTTAATCAGAAAGGCTTTCTTAGGATAGGGGCTGGGGCTGACAATGCTGAGGGTGATTCTAAAACCACATGGTCAACCATTAATCCCCACCCTCTCAGATCTCAGTTCTGCAGACACTGGTGTCAAGTCTAGAGGACTCTGACTCAACTATGCTAAAGTCCCCTTACCATTCCCTACCTGGTCTTACCCTTTACTGAAACTTCTTTGTCGTGAAAGAATAAATTCTCCTATGAGAAGGCTTAAAGGAGCAGAAAGAAGAGTTCAGGAAAGCTCCTAGTGAATTACATCTGCTTTGTGCTGTATGACCCAGGAGCCATGCTGAGCATGCACAAGCAGCTTGTAGAAGCAGACACCAGAGGCAGTGTCCGGAGCAGCCTGCCACTCTTCTGTAAAATACATCCAGTTGAAATAGTACAAAAAAAAAGCTGTCATTTTCTCTTCAAAATTCTCATTTGCTTATTTTTATTTGAAAGAGGGAGAGAGAAAGATGAGACCCCTATCTGCTGGCTCACCCCTCAAATACCTGTAATAGCAGGGGCTGTGCAAGGCCAAAGTCATGAAACAGAAACTCAATCTGGGTTTCCCACATGGGTGGGAGGGACCCAAGTATTTGAGCCATCTCCTGCTGCCTCCCAGGGTGCATGTAACCAGAAAGAATTGAAATCAGAGCTTCACGGGAACCTGGGTACAGCAATATGAGATACGGGCACCCAAGCAAAGTCTATGCCAAATGTCTGCCCCACCTGGCATTGTTAAGCCAATGTAAGGGACATTTTATGACTGAACATGAACTTGCAAATGATCTTTCAGAAGAAAAGTAAACAAAGCTACATACCCAGTTCAAAATATTCCCTTACATATCATGAAAAGTTGATGCCTTCCCCAACTTTAATACTAAAAATATTATCCCTCGTTTTAAGACTGTATCGTCTCTTAACTATCTAGTAGTCTAGAAATTAAAAGCAGAAGACCAGTATTAAAGGGGCCAGCACTGTGATGCAATGGGTTAAAGCCGTGGCCTGCAGCGCTGGCATCCCATATGGGTGCCGGTTCGAGTCCCAGCTGTTCCCCTTCTAATCCAGCTCTCTGCTAGTGAGAAAAGCAGTGGAAGATGACCCAAGTGCTTGGGACTCTGCTACCCACTTGGGAGACATGGAAGAAATTCCTGGCTTCAGTCTGGCCCAACTCCTATCATTGTGGCCATTTGGAGAGTGAACCAGGGGATAGAAGATCGATCTATCTCTCTCCTCACTCTTCATCTATCTCTCTAACTCTTTTAAATAAATGAATCTTAAAAAAAATTAGAAATCTGAGGCTGAGAGAGGAACCAGAAGTAGATTAAAATTATTCATACAGTTAAGAGGCAGAGATTCCAATTAAGGCTAATGATAAAGTCCTGTCTTCATTATTCATCAAATTATTAACGTCAACAACTATTTACTGAGCAGCTATTATGTGCAATGTACTGAAGAACAAATGCCTTGTCTTCAAGGAAACTATATTCTAGCTCAAAGATAATTTATCCTAGAAAATTCTATAGTTGCTTGCCATGTAGTTAGGTTCCCAAAATATTATAGCTAAAGTACAGTGACAAACTAAATATTTATTATTTTAAGTAACTGTAACCACAATCCTGAAAAATCTACAATATCTCCTTTTTACCTTAAAATGAGAAAATTTAACCTATTCAAGAACATAACCACATGTTCTAAAATCACTAAAGCAACTAAGTAAATCAAATATAAACTTACTTTTAAATTATCTTTTCCTTTAGAATAAAAAAATAGAATGAAGTCATTTTGGCATTATGAAAATGATGAAATAATCAAAGAATAATGAGTTGATTTTCAAAATGTTTACATGAGCAAAACTAACACCCTTAGGTAATCATAAATTTAACTTATTTTGTATTTCCAGTTGAGTTATCTTAATCTTAATCATTTATATGCTATTTAAAGTGCTTACAATTTTGTTATCAATTAAGAAATTATTCTAGACTGATAAATCTTGTCAACCAAACTACCTGAGAAGTCGCTCATAACAAGTCAGAAAAAAACACGTGAATATTTCTTCCAATATAACTAAGAATGAATCTTAATACTCAAGGAACGGGTACTCTAAAGTTAAGATCTTTCAACTAAGTATTAACTGTGTTTAGACAAATACAGAAGAAAAATTCAAAACAGCTTGTAAAATGCAATTGTACAAATGGCTTAACTGCACTGAATCCTTTGTTCATAAATCATTGTTACTAGCCATTCCTTGAATCAATATTCAAATTCCCTCTTGGTCTATATATAAACCACTAAATGAAATAATAATGAACCAAGATCTGCTGTATATTAGATCATCAATATCACTATCAGAGGGTTCTTAGAGATAATGAGGTAATCTGAGTAAAATATGTCAAGTGATATGAAAAATAAAAATGAAAAAGTAACCATAAAAATACACAGTAAGAAGTTGAAGAAAACTTTGTGAAATTTACAAAGTTCCCTTTTGTAATCAACAAACAATACAATTCATTTATAAATTGTATCTATATATATAATCAACCTATAAATAGTTACATGTATAAAGCTATCTAACTTTCATTTCTTATACTTTAAAGTGAAGTTGGGCTGGGCTCTCGGCATAGCAGGGTTTTCTGGTTTTGTTTTTTTACTTTTTTGGGCATAGCCGTTAACACACCATTAGGGAGGTACACATTCCGTAACACAGTGCTAGGTTCCAGTCCCAGCATGACTCCTCATTCAAGCTTCTTACCAGTTACACCCTGGGAGGCAGCAGGTGATGGCTCAAGCAGTAAGGTCCCTGCCACCTCTGTGGGAGACCCAGGTTGAGTTCCCACTCAAGTCTCCAGTTCCTAGCTTTGGCCTGGCCCAGCCCTAGCTGTGCCAGCATCTGTGCAGTAAAGCAACAAATAAACAGGCATCTCGGCCTGTCTGTATTTCTCCCACTCCCTCCATCCTTGTCTTTCAAGTAAATGGTAAATCCTTTAAAAAGGAGACTACATTAGCACTATAACTGCACAAGAACCAATTCAAGTCAAAGAATGTCTAGAATACCTCCTAGATAGTTTTAATACTGGGTACTGAAATAAATGTAATCTACTCATTTTTTTCACTTTACATATTAAATGGTACTCGGTTAGGTTCCAAAGGGATTATCAAAAAGGTTAAGATATGACTGCTATCCTCAAAAAGTTAATAACCTTATTTTTTTAAATAAATTCAAGTTATTTTATGCACAAAGAGCTAGTATGATTTTCTACAGCGCCGATGTCTTGTAGAATCCATTCAAGGAGAATGACTTAGCCCAGCTTAATGAAGCCCATATCCTTCTCGTACTGATGGAAACAATGGCAGCACATGTTAGGCCCGTATTTCCGGGTCAGACCGTGTGGGTATGAACAGACGGCAAGAATGGAAGCCTGGCAGAATTTTCGCAGGTGGCTCCAGTAGAGCTGCTGGTGGTGACCCATCTTGCTTTCAGGAGTGCAATGAGGCAAAAGACGTTACTAATCTTTTAGGCAGAAATAAAGTAGAAAATGACCAATATCCAAAATAGGCATTAAAGAGTGACTAACAAACTTCTGAAAACATAAATGTATTTCATATTGAAATAATAAGAGGAGAAGTTTCCTTGAGGCATGTACCTTGCTCAACTTAAGTCAAACTAATGAAAAACAAGAGTTCAAGACATTTATTAACAGTACACTCTACATTCTGAGTTGCCCTGCCACTCACTGTGAGGCCTGGGACAATTCACAAGATGTCAAGTTCAGCAACCACATAGAAGGTTACAAGTCGATGATAAATCCACAGTCACTTCCCAATTACAGATCAATGATCCTGACCCAATCATAGGAAAGGTATTTAGGTGCTTCTGCAATACCTTCAACTAAGTCTGTCTCTTATCAAAATATTTCAGCAATTATTGCTAATTCACATTTTTAAAAATTACATCTAAAGAAGCAGCTTCAGAAAACCATCTTTGAAACCTACTTACAGACCACTATATCAGCCGCTATAATATAATAATCTGAGACTTAGCTCACATATTTCCCATTCTGTCTTCCTACAGATGATCAAAAGTCAAAATGACATCAGAGACTTCTTTAAGAAAAGAGCAAGTTCCTAGGCCTTAGCTGGGGTTAGTACCCATTAATGTCATGTCCCATAGCATTTGTATCTTTGTGTCTACAAGTAAAACTCAAACTAAAGGGATTTTTTTGAGTTATAGCACAGATGGATGTAAAATTATTTTTCAATTAATTAATAACAATAAAGTCATAGTCTTAGTGAATGAAGGCAATCAATTTCTTTGGATTCCAGTGAAGGGCTAAGATTCTGTGTGGTCAGGGGTGGCTGATTCCTCCAAAGAACACTAAGGTATTTAGATAAGCAGATGACACAGATGTTCATAGACACAAATATTAAACAGTAAACACTGAGTCATTTTGAATAACTGCTAAATATTGAAAAATCAAGAACAAAAATTAAAACCTTAGTTTGATTAAAAAATTAAACACATGAACTTCTATGTGTTTGTGCTTCTTAACTACTCAATTGTGGAGAAGGGGAGGTAAGTGGTTTTTTAGAAAAGGAGTTTTTTAACTTTAAAATAAGATTTTAGGGGCAGGTGTTTGGTCTAGCTATTAAGACACTGCATCCCATATCAGAGTGCCTGGACTCAATACTCACCTCCTGACTCCATTTTCCTGCTAATGCAACTTCTGGGAGACAGCAGTGATGGCTTAACTAAATGGGTCCCTGCCACTCAAGAGGGAGACCTGGACTGAGCTCCCAGCTTTGGCCTTTGCCCCAACCCCAAGGTGTCACAGGAATTCAGGTAGTAAACCATCAGATGGAAATTCTCTATTTACCTCTCAAACAAACAAATAAAAACTTAAGTTTATATAAATTTATAACCTCTTACAATTTCAGTAACACTAAATTAGTAATAGTGTGATGCTTAATAAAAAGAAACATGCTTTATAGAAAGCTAAGAAAAACTGACAAGAATGCTAAACCACCTGCCACCTTCCTTCTTTAAGACTTGTATATATTTTTAATATTTTAATAATTTTTAAATGTTTTAATTCAGAGGCCTGCATTGCAGTGTAGCAGGTTAAGCTACCACCTGTAATGCCAGCATCCCATATTGGCATCAGTTAGTACTGGCTGCTCCACTTCCAACCCAGCTCTCTGCTAATACTCCTGGGAAAGCAAGAGAAAATGGCCCAAATGCCTGGGCCCTGTACCCACATGGGAGACAAATGAAGCTCCTGAATCCTGGCTTCCTCCCTGCCCAGTCCTACCGGTAGCAGCCATTTGGGGAGTGAACCAGTGGATGGAGTGTCTCTCTCTCTGTCTCTTCCTTTCTGTAACTTCACCTTTCAAATAAAGAAATAAATCTTTTTTAAAAAATTAATGTTTTAATTAAAAAAGACAACATTTATCGCTGTTACTCCGCATAAAAAAAAAGCAAAGAAACTGCTTAACAACTACCCATAGCAATAACTAGTGAGTCTTCAAACTTAAGTTTAAAGTTTTCAATTACATTCCACTACATTTGGAAAGACTAGAACCAACCAATCATGTAGCCTGATGCTAAAGATGTCAGAGTAGGGGTCAGGAAACTTTTTCTATAAAGACAAGAGATAATAAATATTTTATGCTGTAAGGTTCACAGTCTCCATCTCCAAACGGCAGGGATACCACTGAGACAAGGCATAAATGAATCACCCTGTTGTATGCCAATAAAACTTCACTGACTAAATAGCTACCTGGTCATAGCATGGTATCCTTTGTTACAGAAGTACAAGCACAAGACCGAGATAACTGGAAACAGTTCACACAAGCAATGAATTAATACCCATCAATGTTTGCCAAAATAACCAAACTCAATCTATTATTTAAAAAAAAAAAACTTAAATGCTAACGTAAAGTAAAACCATGTTGGAAAGGCAAAAATAAAGTCACATTATACCGACCAAAACAAGTTAGTATTTCAGGGTGTGTACGTAGAGCTTACAGTGTTGGGGGAGAAATTCCAGAAAGAAAAACAAGGAACACCACCACAGTAACTTATCTTACTCCTCTGTTTGGCATGACAGAATATAAAACCAATCAAAACAGTAAGTAATGGGAGATGGAAAAGTAATGAGGTTTGGACAAGACCCCAGAGGTATTCCACCATTGCTGTGATGGTTTCAAATAGCTATTGGTCAGGGTAGCTTCAAACTCCTGAAATTTCTGTCACCACTGCCACTCACCCACATGAAATACTGGATATGTCCCAGGTCCACAACAACTCAACGGGAAACTACTATAATTCTAATTTGCAGTTTTTCTTCTACAGAGTTTTATAAAGTTAAAAGCTACAAGGCCAAAGTCAGCAACCTTATCTCAAGAATTATGATGCTGCAATCAACACACTTATTTCCTATAGAAGGAAGTATCTCTATATCCAAACACACCTCAGTGAAAAGCCTTGTTACTCTGAAAGTAAATATTTTTATTTTCTGCAAATTTAATGCTTCTTAAAATTTAACTTAAACTGTAACATATCACTCATAACATTTTAAGCTACAATTAATAAGTATCACATTAAAATATATGAAAGCTAAACTATATATATATATAAGACAAAAGAGTGGAGAGGGTTACAAATTTTTAATAAGAGCATTATATTATGGTAGTAATAATCTAGGTGTTTTACTGGAAGTGAAGTGGATTACAGTAAATGAAATTTTAAAATGTCCTTTCCATTTTACAGATAACACAAAATGACTTTTTTCATGTCTCTAGCGATAAGGATAAATTTGCCACACATTTAAATGGTGCCTTCACCCTTCCCACCCTGGCTCATGAATTAATAATTCAGTGACATTAATACAAGAAGATAAATGATAAAAAGGTTAAGGCGCAAGGGCCAACCATACACACATACTTCTTTTAGCTCAGTTAATACTTCCCTGCCAATTATAACTAAAACTTTCTAACAGTTTTCAATAGCATTTTTACAATCTAAGTAGCAGCTTATGCACACACAATTTCACACAATTCGGGCTTAATATATCTCCTGCTGGTACCAAACAATCATTCTAGGGGATTAAAGTGCAACATCTGTTAACATTAATAGTGTTTTATATACTCACATGTGTTAAAGAAGCCTCCACTCCATTATTAGTCTCCTAAAATACCTTCTAGACCAATATACCGATTTAGCATAAATTACACATATATCCTCCATCGCTAACTTAGGATAACAAAGAAATATTGTAGTGTGAAATGGTCAAAGAGGAAAATTCTATCAACTATGAAGTAACACATTTTCTTTGAACCAAGTCAACTGAATGTAAATGTATGTGCATACACGGATATGTAACTCATACACACATGACACTGGTCTAGTCTCGAATGGCTTTTTGAATCAAAAATCCTCTTGAGCATTTTTCTCTTAAATGTGGGTACCATACAGCTTTTCGTACAAAAGGCCCTTCATTTCAGGGTATTGTGTTCACATCCTCTGTTGTACCGATTCTCGCTCTGAAACAGCTCGGTCCCCTTCCCTATCCCTTCATTCCCTCTGCCCTAACTCCTTCTCTCTGAACTCTGCCCAGAACGTCACAGCTGCTTTCTCACCTTCCATCCAGCATGCCAACTTCTGTGAGATTCACCTTCCTAATTTCACCCCAAATCACAGAAACGTGTATAACCAGGACCAATCCTAGAAATCATTTCATATACGAGGCAAAGCAAACACCTGGGGATGTGAGTTGACAAAGGCAAATCTCAGAACTGCTGTTTCTTAAATTTTCCTGTGTGTACATATATTACTATTTCACTGTAATTTACCACAACAAATCTATCACCTCTATTTTAACCATGGAAAATTGAAACTGGGGGCCAAGGTTGGGGGAATGGTAACTGAAAGATGTTCTTTAAAGAGAAGGAAAAAAAGACACCAGAAGTAGAATTCAAACAGATCTCACACCAAAAATACTCTACCTTAACCCTCTGCTTCTGTTGAACTTCTCTGCTCAGTAATTGTAAATATGCCTTTCAAACTTTTACTCAAAATGCTTTAGCCACGAATAAAGCATTTCTGTCCTTCAAACTTAGCGAATTCTACAGACCTGACACGCTTTTAAGAACCACCTGTGACCAAGCAGACTGCCTCAAATCGAACACTTCTCCCTGCCCCCCAGCCCCAGCCCCAGGTTCCTACAGCCATTATCCACGCCACGTGTGGCGTAGTTCTTAATGGATTGTTTTGTTCTTTCTAAATACGTTTTTATTTATTTGAAGGGGAGAGTGAGAGAGAAAGAGGGATACAGATTAGACATCTTGCCTCCACTAATTCACTCCCCAAATGGCCACTGTCTGAGTCCCCCACACGGGTGACAGGGAACCAACTAAGTACAAGTAGTTGGTTCATCTTCCACTGCTCTTCCAGGCACATTAGCAAAGAGCTGGACTGGAAGCAGGGCAGCTGGGACTTGAGGGATGCTGAGCTGGCACTGTAGGCAGCGGCTTAGCTCCCTGGGCCGTAACACCAGCCCCTTGTGGGTGGTTTTGTGACTCTTTCTCAATCAAGATCTTAAAACTAGTTTTCAGATCTCTTTTGTTGACATTTTTACTGTTTACCTTTCTTTAATAGAACTGTCTTCAAACCAAGCCAAAAACAATTCCTGGAAACTTTGTTCAAGGCACCAAAGATAGTATACTGCAAGCCTTACAACAACATAGAAGAAAAGGATATGAGACAAAAGTGCAAAGAACAAATTATTTTAATGAAATAAAGAGAGTAAGTGCTCCTTATGGACCAAGGCTATTGCTCAAGCCTTTAATCTTGATTTTGGTGAGCAGTGTTATAGCCTACTGATCAGCAGACTGAATGTGGAGTAAACTAATCAGCTTTCTGGAAAATACTAAAATTTGCAGTGGATTTCTTTTTTGGCTAATATACCTAAACATATTCTGACACTTCACTAAAATTACTATTATTTATTGATTTCCTGGTTTTCCTTCTTTAATTTTTATGACAATTCGATTTCATGTTCTTGGGCCAGGGAAGACTTACTCTCACCCCGGAATCGTTCTTGTCGTAGCAGTCCTTTCTGCCTGGAATCCCACCTGCCACTTGTCCTTTCGCCAGTGTATCCCTTTCCTAAGACTCAGTTCATCTATCACTTGATGCTCTAACTGGCTCCTACTCTAAATCCTAACCTACACCATGGGAACGGTGTCGTTACTGTCCACAGTGCACTGTGCTCACCACTATCACAAAGTATCTGAAGTACAATTTTCATAAGAAAATGAGGTAACTGGACAGAGTACTCTTGGCTTTCACATCTACACCTTCCAGGAGTGTCACCCACCCTTCAGGACGGAAGGAAAAGAGGAAGAGGGAGGTTGGAAAGGAAAGAGGGAGGCAGGAAGCAATGACCTGGATAATGCATTGGAAGGATACATTAGAGAAGTAAGTGGAGTTCGGAACCTTGAGTATGAAATATAAATCAACTGGAAACAGAGATCTCCTAGTAATAGGGATGGTCAAGCATTTTTTTCAAAGCAGGCCTATTTTTAAATTAAATAATTAACTGAGAGCGGACGTTTGGCCTAGCAGTTAGGATGCTGGTTGGGATAGAGCCATCCTACATTGCAGTCCTTGGGTTCCATGTCCCACCCACCCTGTCTCCTGATTCCAGCAGCTAACACAGACCCTGGAAGGCATTCGTGATGGCTCCCATAACTAGACTCCTGCCATCCACCTGGGAGACTTGGATTGAGCTCCAGGCTCCTAATTTCAACTTGGCTGGTTGTAGGTATCTGAGGAATGAGCCGGCAGATGAGCGCTCTCTGTCTCACTGACTCCCAAATTTAAAAACAATAATAAACTTAAATATTGAGGCATATCAATTTGTAAGACAGTGCAAACACAAATGAGTATTTTTTTTTCAGGAAATTTATCACTATTTACAGAAAGTATCTAGTCATTTTCATCATTTACAAAAGTCAAACAAACCCTGAAGACAGCGTTTTTAAAACCACTGAGCTGGGCCCAGCATTATGGTGGAGCAGGTTAAGACTTGGCTTGTGATGTCGGCATCTCATATCAGAGTATTGGTTTGAGTGCCAGCTACTCAGTTGCCAGTCTAGCTCCTTGCTAATGTGCATGGACCCAGGTGGAGTTTCAGGCTCCTGGTTTCGTCCTGGCCCAGCAGTGGCTGTTGTGATCATTTGGGGAGTAAACCTAAAAATAAAACCACTGAGCCTCCTCATTTTATGAGAAAAGCAGCAGAAAGGTCCAGTTACTAGGGAAACAAAACCTGAAACTCAGCACCAAGCATTAGTAGAATAAACCTTTGATGAATTTAAAAAAATACTTATGAATTTAATAGTACCTACAAAAATAATTTAAATTTAAAACTTTTGAAATATTACAAAATTAAAACCATATGAAATTACATTAAATATATCTGATAATTTTGCTAGTTAATAAAATGTGAAGATTGCATAAGTGAACAAATTAGACATTTATTTCCAAAGTATACTAAAAATACTAGATAATGTTTTCTTACATAACTTTTTTGAAATATGGGTAGGCTGCCGGCGCCGTGGCTCAATAGGCTAATCCTCCACCTTGCGGCGCCGGCACACCGGGTTCTAGTCCCGGTTGGGGCGCCGGATTCTGTCCCGGTTGCCCCTCTTCCAGGCCAGCTCTCTGCTATGGCCAGGGAGTGCAGTGGAGGATGGCCCAGGTGCTTGGGCCCTGCACCCCATAGGAGACCAGGAAAAGCACCTGGATCCTGGCTCCTGCCATCGGATCAGCGCGGTGCGCCGGCTGCAGCGGCGGCCATTGGAGGGTGAACCAACGGCAAAGGAAGACCTTTCTCTCTCTGTCTCTCTCTCTCACTGTCCACTCTGCCTGTCAAAAAAAAAAAAAGAAATATGGGTAGGCTTCCACAATTACATACTTTCATGAGAAAAATATTGTTTCCAAGAGTAAAATTAACAGTGAAATTCTAACAAGGAACAACAAAGTGTAACAAAGAATGAGAAAATTAAAACCCAAATCATTTTTCTCCTCCAAAATCACAAAATAGGGAACAGCACTCCAGTGCAACAGACATCCATGGGCTCTCTCTCTCATTTCTATATGAACAACCAGGAAATTTCACACTAGAAATTAAACTTCAGCATTACAATTAAAATATCTGATACTGCCTAAAATGAAGATTCTTTGTAGCATTTGTGACTTACAGAGCCTGTTAAAAATCCATGGCTACTTTGAAATTCTAACTTTTCACTGTTCTCAGACCAGCATTTGCAACTTAATCAACTTTGAAGATTATGAATCAAGCAATGCTGACAATAAATCTAAGCAACTCATTTGCAGAAATGTTCCTGGATATTAAATATGAGATTTAACAGGTTTTCATCATTAGACTCTGTAAATGGTGTAATATATATATGTCTGTCCTAATTTGATAAGACGTGCTTCTCACATAACACTCGTCAGACTAAATACAAGAAATTGTTCTGGCACTTCACTAAATTAAAATCTTGAAACTCCACAGCTTGAATGTACAAATTTAGATTTTATTAATACTTTAAATCAAACCATAGTTATTATTCAGTTTCATATAATGCAATTTATAGGAGTCTTCTGCTGTGAAAGCAAGAACACAATGAGATTTTAATCAGATTTTAATGAGTCACTAGCAGACATTCTGGAAGCCAACCATCCCCCTCCCCCTAAAAATGATCATTTCACAATTAAAAAATAAAGAGAATCCACCTGTGATATGTAAATACTCAATGTAGAAATGAATTGTAGAAAAATGACTCCTTGCAAACTAAAAAATGTCTCGGATGCTAAAAAATCTGGCCACTTTTGTTAAAGGCTCATATAAAATATTATATGCTATTGTTTCATAGATTGCTAAGTGACTAGACAGTTATACAATAACAAGCATTCAAACATGGATTTGCTAAAATATTTTCAAAACTTTATATATTTTCATTACAAATCTTAAAAATTTCTTTTTAAAGATTTCTACTCCATTTTTGGTAACTCACTAAATAAAACAAAACTCACACTACAGTATCAACAACCATATTTAGCCAATTTCTCTTCATATCATGCTGATTACCTTATGGATCTCTACGTCTTCAGAGTAACTGATCCTCTCAGAAAAGGGAGACCCGTTAAGAAAAAAAGGTGGAGCAAGGCATCGCACCAGCACACAGTCTGACAAATATCCTCCACTGACCTCCTTTTAAAACCTTAGCACATGGGAGGATCCGAATGTTGGTGATGATCTGAGGGCAGGGATTCTGGACCTGTGATTATTGGTGAGAGAAAAGAACTGCAGAGAAGAATCCTACTTGAGTGTTTTCTTTATGGTAACCTGCAAGCATCGGATTGTAAAAGGTAAATGAGGAAAAATCACTAATTTTTTGTATTTAATTGCACAACAATTTTAAAAAGTACTGATATTTTTAGGTGAACAGGCATATGTCAAAATTTCCTGTTTTGAGTATTGGAACATTAATTTTGATAAAAGCTGGTTGGGTAAGACACTGTTTTAGCAGAAGAAAGTAGCAAGAGTACTAGGAAATCCTATGATAAGAAATAGAAAGTGCTGAGCAGAACTGAGAGGAAGAAGAAAAGACAATCTCCAAGGAAACAAGAGAGAAAATAAAACAAATCTCAAGAGTGAAAATGGATGCAAAAGACAGGGGTCACTTAATATGTGAGTTAACATTCAGCAGATTTAATTTACATCAATAATGCTAACAATAACCATTTATTGAGAATTTGATGTGTATGAAGGTCTATTAAACACTACTCCAGCATCATCTAGGTTTTTCCCTATTATATGGAAGGAAGAACATTTTTGGATTAGCATAGAAAAATTTTAACATTGAGAGGAACATGTAACTGATTAGGAGCCAGTGCAAGTTATTATAATCTTCATCAATGATTACCATTTATTCCAAAAATATATTGAGAGCCTACACTGAGGAATTACCGATGGATAGGTGATGGTACCTACCATCACCTGCTCAGGCTTATCACTCATAATTAACATGATACAAAGGATCAGCTGTAATACCTAAAATCCATTCCTGGGGATGAACTGAAAGGCTACTGATTAAATGACTTTTTTATTCTTACAAGAAACAAGATGTAGAGGGGAAATTTCCTATGCATCAATAAGGTAAATAAATAATATTACAAGTTTCTGATAATCACAGAGAAAACCACAGTAAAGATAAATTACAATGAATTTAGAAACAAACAAACAAACAAAAAAAACTTTCGAGGACAGTTACTCCTAAGCTTTCTGAAAAGGACCAGGCTGGTATCCACGGAAACCTAAGAATATCAAAGAGCTGTTTAAAGAATTGTGAAGAATGTTACTAAAATGGCATGAACAATGGAGAATATCTCAACAAGGCTAATCATGACAAAGGTACTCTTTAATAAAATAAAGATTTCTCTCTAGTCAGTTAACTTTTATACAGGCTTGGTTACATAGAAGAAACCCAACAAAATACAAATAAACTTAAAACCTAGGAGATACAGCCTGAAACCTGAATTAACATTTTCTACTCTGTACAAATGTTTGGAAGAAATGTATGATTTAAATATATGTAGGTTTATACTCAAACATTTTTTAAAACATCCATAAAGGAAGAAAATTACATTTTTTTCACAAATATCACACTAAAACACACAAATTTCAACTTGAAGAAATTCTGAGGGCTGTGGGTATTCTTTGCCCTTCATGCATGCACCTGCAAGCAGCATCAGAAAATGAACTCGTTTCATGTCCCTTGCTCTGAAGCCAGCTACCAACATGACTGATGATTTGACTAGAACTTGTTCTAGAGGCTTTCACTCCTAAGTCCTCCTCTCTCTCGCATTCAGTCAAAAGCCAAATTCTGTCCCAAAGTCACAAAAGTTCCCACATTCATCTACTGCTATTGCCTCGCACCAAGACTGCTAGTCACATTTTCAAACAAGGCTTTCACTGCCTTCTGTATTCTTCACTCTAGTTCACTGGGTACACCACGTGGGAGCTGGCAATTAGATACAATACTTTCTTAAATTAAAATACACAGCTTTTTATGGCCTACATGACAGTCTGATCTTAGCAGATCATGGTCTTTTATAAACTTATCCCAAACGGACATCCTAGCTTCATCTCCTTCCACTTGCTATACAATTCATTCTACACATACACTCCCCCGAGGCACCCATACCCATGTTCTTTTCCTCTCTTTTCCTCCTCTAACATCCTGCAATCCTCTCTGCCTTCGGGTCTATTTAACTCTTTTTCTATACCACTCATTTTGAAACCTTTCCAGCTACCCGTTGTTTCCACAGCCTTCCCACTACACTCCATTTTAGCATGTCATTACAGTAAGCCTTGTATTACAAATACTTGTGCAAACGTGTTTCTCTCATGAACCTAGTAAGTACAATCCTTACATACAGTATATTTCTCCAGCCTTAATAAATGGATGCTGATCTAAAATGAACTGAATTAAAGCCAGGAAGTTAATGGTACACTAGACGAAATTGTGCTTATAGCTAAAACCGTTCTTGTAAAGGATAAAACACAATCAGTATTTAAAAGTACAGGCTATAAGATGAATGCAAGGAAATGTGTATTTTTGGTCTGGTAATTTTGGCAAATTCAGCACCATAAGTTGTTAAATTTTTAAAACCACATGTGCTGCCACAATAACCTTTGTGGCACTGTAGGGAACCAAAAATAACATCTCGAAAGTAAAATCCAAGGCATTATAAACATATTGAATTATTAAAGCGAATCTAAGGCTTTATCTACCACTTATGCACATGCAACACCATTGACAATAGCAACTCTGAGCGACAAAATGCAGAACTGATTTCAAGAGCTTGTACCTACATATGAAATCAAATTTTTCAAAAATAATTTCGGTGCAACTTTTATTTTAGTAAGACTCTCAAAAGAATTCTACATAGCAAGAATTCCCTAATACTGTAGATCTTAATATAGTTTATTAAAACTGGGAGTGAGAAGTAGGACGATGGTAAAAATTAAAATATTCTGGCTTGGTGATATGTTGTGGTCTTGAGAACACTACTGTCTTACACAGAAAGCTTAACAAAGGGTGCTAGGGGCTGGCGCTGTAGCATAGTAGGTAAAGCCACTGCCTGCAGCGCCAGTACCCTATATGGGCACCAGTTCAAGTCCTGGCTGCTCCACTTCCGATCCAGCTCTATGCTATGGCCTGGGAAAACACTGGAAGATGGCCCAAAACCTTGGGTCCCTATACCCGCATAGGAAGACCCAGAGGAAGTTCCTGGCTTCTGGCTTTGGATCGGTACAGCTCTGGCCATTGCAACCATCTGGGGAGTGAACCAGCTGATGGAAGACCTCTCTCTCTACCTCTGCCTCTCTGTAATTCTGCCTTTTAAATAAATAAACAAGATTTACTCATCCAAATCTACTCTAAAAATGTACTCTATAAATGAAATTTTTGGTCAGATTAACACCATCTTCAATGTAAATTAATTCCAAAGATTGAAATATCTGCCTTACAGCTCAACAACCAAACACACCATTGGATATTCACTATATTTTAAAAGACAAATTTTTGATCATTATATTTAGAATCAGGAACAATTTTCAGATTTTTTAAAATGTATATTTACATATATTAAAGCCAAAGCTACATAACTATACTCTTCTAGATTTATTATCTATGTGTTAGCAAAGACTCAATAAAATTCATTTACATGAAGTCCCCTACTAAAGACTAACAGCTTCTGATTTTCAGTAAATCTTTATAGAACTTTTCAATCTATCCATAAATCTTGCAAAAAAAGGGAGGGTGGGACTGAAGGCGTTTCTATACCACCACAATGGATGATTTCAAAAATTTTAACTTGTATTTTAACCCTTAAATTTCATACATTTTTGATTACATGTTAAATGGTGGAAAACAATGAAGTTTTTGTAAGTATTCAGCATTAAAAAGTGAACTGGATAAAGAATTAATGTTCAAAGAGATAAATAGAGATTTAAAAATTGAGAGTGGTATATATTTGATATTGTCTAATAGTTAACCTTTATAGGGAATGTTAACAAAAATTTTAGATAGCCAAAATCATTTATTGTTTCATGGAATTCTAACATTTTCAGTCTGACAGTTTGACTTTCTAACTACTCTACTGACACACATTATAGATCCCTAGCTAAAACTCTCTCCATAAAAGGGTTGCAAATACATCTTAATTTCCTAAAGTCTTTTTTGTTTTTGAGAAGCACACACACACACTGAGAGAGAGAGAGATTGAGATCCCATATGTTAGTCTACTCCCAAAATGTTTACGAACTGGAAACTCAATCCAGGTCTCTCACCTGGGGGGCAGAAGCTCAACTACTTGAGCCATTATCTGCTCCTTGCCAGGGTGTACATTAGTAGGAAGGTGCAATCAGGAACAGAGCTGAAACTTGAACCATACACTTAGCTATGAGATGTGGTTGTCTTAACTGGTGTCTTCCACCCCACCAATAAACTTCTTTTGCAGTTAAATATAAATTAATTACAGAAATTAAAATAGCAAAATTACCACAAAGTTCCTATGATTCTTAGATTATAATAAAAAAAGACAAGGAAAGAAAAATCAATAGATACTGATGTCTTACACATCATGCAAAAATTTGGAAGTTTAAATACAACAGCCTTATTTTTAGGCAAAGATTTAGCCAAAGAGAATGCTAAATCATGGTAAAAAATTAATGCATATAATTATAAATCTGGTAGAAATAAATTTAAATAAAAGAAAGTAAAAAGGCAAACCAAAGGCATCATGCTATATAATTCCTCATACCAATCTTTTTTTATATACAAACTAGCTTTTCTTTAAAACCACTTTATTTGTAATACAAATTCTGTTATAAGATGGGAATAGATGTGCATTTCTCAAACTGATAAAGAAAAACTGATGTATTTTAAGAAAAAAGTACACATATGAAATAGCTTGATTTTGTAGGCTGAATAACATAGGCAAGTATAAAAAGATCACCCATATGTAAGGAATGATCATCACAGACTAAGCATTCAAATAATCTTCTACACAGGGTGAGTAATGTCAAACATGAAGGCATAGCAAATATGGTTTTTTTAAACTCTCAAATATGGTTTTTTTAAACTCTCAAAGGCTTAAATATATACTAAGATACTAAACAATTTGCCTCTTTTTAGAAGATCCAAAAGCAAAGCTTATCTGGAAAGTTTAATGAAAAAAAAATTTTAAAGATAAAGCTCTCCACCATCAATTCAGACATCAAATTACTAAAACAGCATCTGAAAAAATATGTAAGAGGATACATTATAAAGTATTACAGCAACATACGAAATACTCAAAAGTTCCTCTTACAAATAGTGCCTGAAAATCTCAATTTTATGAACATCTGCCAATATCAATTTTATAAGTATCCAGGAGTTCACAATTTATTCTTTATTTATAGAAGCAAAATCGATTTTAACAAAGTAAGTGAATGAACCAAAGCTATATTTTAGTTTATTTTCAATTAAAAGTTAACACTGTGGTGATTTAATTGCAACTTTCTTGATAAGCTTCTCTTGATTTTCACAGATTAACAAGCAATAAAGAGAATGAGGCCATTAGTGTATGTAATCTACAAGATTCTCAATACTCTGAAAATACTTAAGCAATGCTTGTGCTATAAGCTATTCAATTTAGTATAGTTTTAAAGACCTCTAATTCTATTCTGATTTTTAAGGAATATTATTTAACTACTAAAAATCAATTCCAACATTTTTGAAAAGTGCAACCCTAGAAAATGTGAACACTAAGGTACTTAAGCTTTGTGTTTAGATTTTTAATCACATAATATTAACAAAATAACAACTGCTTTAGAAGAAATCTATTCTCATTTAATGAAATCAAATTCAAGTTTCCAGGCTTAATTATCCGAGGACTTGCATACCTCTTAGTAACAACGCAAGAAAATTAGTAAGAAACAAAACACACTGGAGATATAAGAGAGTGATTACATTACTAAAATAAGCAAAGCATAAACGTTATGTTTAACCATCAGGATCATTATCATTCTGTCACTGTTTCTACAAATTCATGTCATCAAAAATCAACCTTAAATTCCTGGAAATTACAATGACAGAAGACTGCTTACAGAAAGCATTCATTCCCTTAATGTGTTGCAGGGGTTACCTGAACCCTACACAGCAAAGACCTCCTGAAGTGTAATTTCCAAACTCCAGACACTTGTTGTTGCATTAGCTAAGCTACTATGGACCAGAAACTACTACTAATGGATAGCAAAACAGGAGGCTGTAACAAGCAGTAACAATGCGGGGTGAAGTTCATTCCTTGAATCTAGGCTGATTTTTTATTTAGGGCCTCTGACATGAGTGATGACGACTCTCCTGGTGCTCTTATATTCACTCAAAATAACAATGCCCTCTGAATCAGAACTCTGATCTTATAAGCATTAAATATAAATTAATTTACAAAAGTCATGACATAAAAACTCAGTGATTAAATAATTTTCACTGAATGGCTTTTGTTTTTTTTTAAAACATGGATCTCAAGAAAGAGTTTAGCAATTTACATCATCTAAATCATACAAATTTCAGAGGCAAAGTTATTTATTCAACTGTGGAAAGAATAATTGCTTTTATTTTGGATGTTAGATATTTCCTTGGATGTTGCTTATTTTTATATAAAAGCAACACTGCTTAAATTCTTGAGGAAATTTATGGAATTGTACATTTATTCTTTATAAAAATAACAGAAATCCAGTATTCTATGATTTTTAACATTTTCATTCTTTAGTGTAGTTCTGCATTAGCAGTATCTTGCAAATGCCACAAAATCTGCTACATAAAGTATATATATTTAGAATATTCTTCTTAAATCTCCCTTTGATTTCAATTTGGGAAAGTATCATACAAAAAGAAGCCTTTGACACATACAAAAATCATAAAGAAATTAATACTGCTCAACTATTTTTGTAACTGAACTGAAAACAATTTTTAAATCCTGGGAATAACAAAGTGTTTTAAAATAATTTTTCCCAACATAGTTATTAAAACATGTAGATTCAATGTTCTGCATCCCAGACTTTTGATATATGTAAGCAAAAGTTTTTCTTTAATACTATCTAGAGTCTATCATATGATTTAGTAACTTCTACTTACAAGGCTTAACATGTTAAAATACTTGACTCTTGGCTGAAAAGGTATAAACTTTTTTTTCTTTTTAAGAAACTGCCATTTTATCAAATTTGTATTAAAAAGATTATTTCAAATACTCATAACATATTAGAGAGTTATTCTTCAAAACAGTGTATTCATAATATATAGTTATAAAAATTATAATCTCCAATAGATGCAGAAACAATTTATATATATTTACTATTAAACATATATGTGAATGAAATTCACTGTTATATCAAATTAATACTTTTTATTAATTAAAGAACATTTTATTTAAATTTCCTTGATAATTTACAAAGAACGTCAGGGTTATTTTAAACTGAAGAGCAGTTACCAATTAATTTCTTTGTCATAAACATCCCCAATATAATAAAATACCAACACTTCTGCAAGAACAATTTGATTAACTTCTCAATAACATTTTCTTTTCAATGGAGACAGATTTTACTATTTTAAAAATCATTCAGTAGTCTACCTTCCAATTTAAAATAAGCCAAGTAGCACTTACCCTAGCTGTGTCTTTCCAGTAACCTCACAGAAGTTATGCACTCTGTGACAGTGCTGTGCCTGGCGTAACAATTTTCCTGGAATGAATTCTCCAGTAACCCTTCCCTCACTGCGAAGGGAGTTGTATATGAGGGAAAGTAATGAACTACATTCCATTTTCCTATTCCTATCATATTTAGGATAGATAGGACCTAATAAATATCTCTTTATCATATTATTTAAGACAATGACACAAAGTTGATGCTAGAGAATACCTATCAATAATTCTATAGAAAAGGAGCATTTTTATTATACCTTTGTGAAGCATGCCATCATAATCCTATTGAGGTATCACTGTTATTTCTAAAAGTCTTAGGCTGTTATGAAAATACTCCCCACAAATATCTGACTTGGTAAGATACTACAGGACCACACTGACAGAGTAATATTTATACAAGTCCATGCCAGTATCATAAACCTTTCTATTAAACAAGTCTCCTCAGTTAAGAAGGTTAATCTTTATAAATCACAATCTGACTTTTTACATTAGAAAAGTTTAATAAAATAAACCCAAAACAATGAATTTTGTTCACAAAGCCTCTTAAAATAAACTTACAAAATAAATATTTTTCTTTGTTATATCATTCGTTGGTACACTCAGAGAAGTAACTATTACATCTCTTTTTCCAGGATGCTTGAGAGGATAATCTTCCTTTTTTATTTTTTAACCTCCCAACAAGCAAATTCTGAAATGACATTACTGTACCAAAACATATAAAGATTGGAATTGATTTTTTATTAGAATTTAACATAATACCCCTATCATTAAGTTTCCTGGCACAAGTAAATGTACACAGGTAATGTGAAAATTTTTGCTCATTGAAAAAGATCTCAACATTCCTAAAAGCTTATCACCCTGATTACTAAAACACCTATAAGGAAAACTCTCAAATATATGAATATTCAGCTTTCAGTTTCTTAGAAATCCAACTGGACAGATGCCATATATGGAATTCAGTTTTCAATCAAGTGATGTCTATTTGCCTGCATTTGTTTCCAAGTTAGTCAGCAGTTTCCAAAATCACTTAACATTAGGTCCTTACTGGTAGCTACATTGAGTGTCACTGCACTAATCTATCCATTACTGCAAGTACTAATAATAGTCCCAATTTAAAGTGATCATTTTTATTTTTAGAAAAGAACATATGCAACTCATCTAATTTGAGCCATTAATTAAAGGCAGTGGTATGCAATTTACTTCATCATTAGTGATCACTGAATAGTTTATATAATCTGGAAGATTATCTAAAAAGCTGAGAGCTCTCTTCTAACAACTGTAAGTTAAACAGTAAGATAGCTCTGTGGTCATTCTCCCAGAGCTTTAGTCAATCATAAAAAAATCACAACTTGAAAATGAATTTGATAACTTTATTGTCTCTCAAGGTATTTTATTAGGAAAAGGCAAAATGGCACATCTGTAATATGTGAATTTAAGAAATGTTAAACACCTGATATTTAATGTATTAAACTTCACTATAATTTGGCAAAATTCAAAGTGCCTTACTTTCCATAGAACAGTTTTTCTCAAACACAAGTAAAGCATCTTATTAAATAAAACTTCCAAAAGGAAATTATCAGTTTATAGTGCCTTGATCATTTAATCTCATATACAAGCTCCCTCTGCAGGTAATAACAAGGGTTAGCAAACATATCTGAAACATGTAGGCAGCTGCCTCCATAAAATGCAGATCATTTTATAGAAACACTATCCAGTACTGTTCCCTCTTTACCCATTATCTGATTAAAATAACTACTCTTAAAAAACTTGTGGCCAACATTTTTATTCTTCTGCTCCATTCTAGTTACCAAGGCAGCTTGAGCAGGCAGGATACACAGACTTCACAAAGTCACCAGAAAGACACTCACCCAAAGTGTGTTTCAAAAAAAAGAAAAAACACTACACTGCTTACACAGCACCAGCCTGAAATGCCAGACCACCCAAAGCAAAGCTGCCCAGCCTAGGTATCTGACTGGGGTTCTGAACAGAGTAAACAATCAGAGGTGGCATCTTGGGATAGATTTACAGCGAAAGATAAAAGATCAATCTTAAATGAATGCAAAAACAACTAAGTTTTTTCTTCTCATTTTGAAAAATTTTAACTCAAACCTGAAGAGATTTTGTAGGAAAAAAAAATCTAGTTTTTATTAATTCAATCAAAAAAGAAAAAAACTATCTGGGTTGCAAAATGCTCTTTAGCCTATTTTTTTTTTAAGAATCTGTTTTCAATTTCTGTTTATACAATGTCCTCTTCTGCTCTATGCCTTTGCCCAGATACAAATATGGTAGTACACCTTTAACAAAGGGGCAAAAGATGGGAAGTGAAGAATCGCTGCAAAGCCTTGGGAGCGACTTTGTTATGAACAAATTGGTACTGGATACTGGTTGTTTTCTCTCTCAAAATCTCTCCCTTCCAATATGCACACACCACCTTGCTAATATGTAAACAGTGACTAAAAATTTGAGGTAAATTCAGTTTGACTCAGCTATAAATACTGACAGGCTTATGAAAAGTGATTTTCAAAATCTACGGTTCTTACTGAAAACTGTAAAAGCTCTTCATGATAAAACGTACAGAAATACCATTCAGAGATGTGTGATATTTCTTGTTTCCACTGAAACAAAGAAAATAAGATAAAAGGCAAAAACTAATAAGCAGCATTTTAAAGTTTTTTTCAGAGCAAGAAATCAAATTGTTTCACCAATATTTTGATTCCCAGGTTGTAGTCTAAAACCAGTGAAAAATGGCTTCCAAGCAGGTCATAGATATCACAGAACCTGCAGCAGAAACAGCAAAAAGGGGGAACATTCCTCTTACTCATCTACTGAACTATCAAGACAAAGCATCCAATCTTTGGATTTTTTTATTTTATTATTTTTAATTTATTACCTGGGATTATTACTTTGGATTTATTTTATTTATTTACCTTTAATTTATTACCTTGCTCAGGACAGACAGAACTCTGAAAAGGGCAAAAATAGTTAAAGGTCTGTAGTAAAACCTAAAGTGCCTAAAAATCAGAATTTTAGTATAACTTTTATTTTTACATATATATGAAGCAAAATAAAGCATTTGAGAACACCATTGTTTTTAAAATGGAGAACAAAAGATACAAAATCTTCAGTACATCAATATTCACTATATTTTCTAATACATTAAGCCTTCATGAGACTCTATGGGAATATATACACTGGCACACAGTATCACTAAACTTAATGTTTTCCAAACTGTCGGACTAACCACAGGGAAGCAAGAAACTGCAAGAACTAAAATACACCAAACACCCTGAGATTAAGAACACAAAGATGAGTGGAGCAAATGCTACATAAGAAATGTGTTCTGTAATGTCGAATCAATAACCAGAACAGCAAACACTAAAAAATGGGAGGCTTTTAATGCAGAGGATTAAATTTTTGTGTGGAAGGTACCAGTGGAAGAAAGAAATAATCCTAGAGAGAAATGCTTTGCTTCAAGTAAAGACACAGAAAGCAGTATTTTCAACATGATTCTTTTTTATGTAAACTCAAGTTGAAAACTGATTAAGTGAACAGTCTACAGAAAACAGAAATATAGTATCAGCTACAGACTTCATCTAAAATTTTGTAATGATTCACCCATTATATGAAAAACTGCTAGTGTAGCACATACAATTTTAACAGTAAATCATTAAAATTAGAAAATTCATAAACAACATGGAGAATTCTCTTTTGCCCTCTATAAATAGACACTACTATTGTCCCCCACAAGAGAAAGCATCAGCCAAAAGCAAGGTCACCTAGCCTGCCTCTGGTAGCCAAGTGCCATTTTTGACAGTAATTGGGGTTAGATTCTGTCATTTAAATTCAGAACAATAATCAGTTTGAGGTGTGGGCTGATGAAAAAGTACCTACAAAAGAATTAAAAGTGTGGATAGTACAGTCAATTCATGGTCCAAAGGCAGGAAACACTTTCAGTAGCAAAACAAAGATTAAATAAGTCTATCATTTTCAAAATCAGTTTTAAAAGAGATTTCTTTATCACATGTATTTTGAACTTGTGCTAATTCTTTAGCCAATAACAACCAACAAATACTGATATATAAAAAGGAACAGAATACAAATTGTGCTTCTGTATGTATATGTTTGCACATATTTTACCAAGAAAGGGGTTAAAGTGTATTATCTAATAATTGAAAGAGCAAAACTAAGCCCTTTTTTATTAGGAATCTCATGGCATATGCTCTGCCACTATATCTGAACATTTTGTTATTCAACCAGATAAAGGTAAGAATTTGGTTTTTATTCCAACAAAATACTTATTTCAATTGATGAAAGTCTACTGTTTATCATCTTTTCAACTTCTCCCATCTCTCATAGCCAAGAATATTTTATATTTGTATCTCTATTTTTTTTTCTGGCTATCAGGTTTTATTTTAAAAAAATTTTTGGAGTTAATGCATCTTAAAATGGAATTAAGACTTGTTCATATTTTTCAGGAAGTTAACTTTGCTTAGCCTAAAGAGTCAGTAATATTTTGGTTTTTACGAAAGTAGTGTACATAATCAAAAAGAAAAAGAAGCCCTCCGAATAATGTTCAGCTTTAAACAGGCTTCTTTTAAGGGAACTAATTTCAACACTGAAATTCAGAGATTAAGGTGTAATCCCTGCGTGTGAATTTTTATGTTTGCAACGTACTCCTCGCAGATTGGAAAAATCAATGACAAGACCAACAGGGGCCCGTTTTGCTCAGTGTAGTTTTCTTGTCATGTAGTGATTAATGCTGTGCTCTGTAGAGGGAGACATTACATCCGGGCTAAAACAGACCTAAATTTTACCCTCAGGCAGAAATCTGATTTAAACATCTCTATTTAAAGTGACATTTGTCCTCCCTTTTCAACTGGTTTCCCCAGAAATTCCAGGAAGTTGACTTCACGACCTAAAAACAGCCGGGTGGCTCTGAGCAGCGGTTGTGCCTGTTCTTGCACTTCGGTAAAACTGGGTGCCAGACTGCATCAAGGTGGCAATAAAACAGGTACCCAGCTATCTGCTACCATGGATCCTGTGCCGCTTGACTGCCAAAAAGAATGTAAAATTTAAAATGCGACACAATCCTAGTATAATAAAAATACCTAAAATGTGTTTCTGTTGCTGATAATAAGCTAGTTAATCCCTTTTGATAAAGGTTTCTTTTGATCCATAAAATTACATCTGATATTCCACTAATCTGAAATGTCAACTGATTGCAAATTCTAGAAACCCAGAAAAGCAACTACTAAAAACAAACCTCTAAAATAAAAGAGAATACGCAAGTAGAAATAGTTTCTTCTATTTCATGCAATAGCTTCCATGAAGACAAAACTGGAAAGCAAAAAGAGAAAAATGTTCACATTACAAGTCGCAAGTAAACAAATGTATGCATATTAAGACAGGCGCCAATATCCTCGCACTGTGAAACATGGTAACTTTTGATATTATTAAGCAATTTAGACACTGCTGGCAAGTTCCTACTAACCAAGGTAATCTAATTTCTGTTGCTTTTCAACCTAAATTGATTTTTTTTCTTTTAGCCGTTCTGGTAATTGAACAAATTTATACAACTGTGATGGGATTTTACTTACCACCACACAATGCATAAAATCCTCTATGAAGACAAACTATATTACTTCATAAAACTGCATTTTTGTTGTAATTAAACAAATTGTATTTAAACTTGCTCTGTGCTTCTGAAGCAATCAATAGCATTTTGCTGTAAGCTGCACTTTACTTGCAGGTGCTAAGTGCTTGGCTCCTTCATTCGATCCACATTTTTCTTTTCAGATAATACTTATTTGCCAAATAAGTGAGATTTCTTCTAAGAAATAGCTATTTTTAAATGGTTGGAGCAGAATATTTAAAAGTGTACAGATTACTGCATACATTCAGTGCACCAGATAAATGACCTTTTAGAAAAAAGATGTTTTAGAATGGCTTTGGTTGATCAGGACTTTACTTTTCTCATGATATCATGACTCACCTAAAAAAAAACTATGCAGGGTCTTCAAAATCTTCATGGAAAATGCGTGTTATAAACAAAAATGCATGAACTTCAAAATCTTTTGTACCAAAATGAACATTTTAAGTCCATTTTTCCACGAACTTATTTAAGTTCTTTGAATTTACACCAAAATAACACTGAGGGAGTTCCACAGTTTACAACATATACTTAAGGAAACCCATATACTATGCTCAAAACACCAAACTAAAGTCCTGAATAAAATCGAAGGTTATCACATTAGATCAAGAAAGATACCATTATTTTAGGTTTTAACTGCCTTAGCTCGAATAAGCAGCTATTCATCTCCAGCTCAAAAACAAACCATTTCCTCAAGCTTTTTCTTAAAGCATTAAAAAAAATCATCATCACTACTTGACCAATCTTTGAGAGCATCTTAAGTAGCAGAAAGATTTTAAGAGAATACTCTCAGTTTATTTTTCTGATAACATCATCTAATTACAGTAATGTGAGTGATTAAATACTTTTCAACCTTTCAATCTTCAATCAAGATTTATTTGAAGTGATGCATATTTGGGTGGGGCTACAATAATTAGAGTTATGTAAAAGAGCAGTTAACTAACCTATGATTGTAATCTATCTTTGAAATAGAAATGTTTTCATCTTTCTTAGAAATAGTTACAAAACAGTTATCCATTTAGGTAACAACTAAAATTTAAACCATAGGAACTGACATGCCCTTTTCAGGATTAGTAGGAAAAGTTGCTATTTTTTAAAAGCTTTATCAAAGTCATCAGGTGGCAAAGTTTTTAGGTAGGCATTTTCGCAAATAATCTGATGAGACTTCTTTATAATGGATGTGTTCCATTCCAAAAACATTGCCTTGAAAATAACTGAACTTTCGTTTGGCATGAAACTTTTCTGCTAAAAAGCAGATATGAATCCTGCACATCTCCCCTTCAAGACTCAAAATCAGTAAGGGAAAACATCAAAAGGCAGAGTGCTACAGTCTTGCAAGGAACTTTTGGTAAAAAAAAAATTATATATATTATATATGTATAAATAAAGTACCTTACATGACACTAAATTCTTCCATTTCCAAAGCTGTATTTCATTTTCAATTGAAGGACACCTAATCTGTGATCTTAAGTACTAGCAATTGGGCAAGAGGTGTGGATTCTTGTTAACTTAGGTCCCGTAGGTAGGTACAGGGTGTTTAGCCCATACCTTCGAAGTGTAATTCTCTCCTCATTCCACATTACACCTGTCAATCGACTATTATTTGAATATTTACTCACAAATGTGAGGTCAAATAAATATTTTTATAGAAAATAAAGCAATAACATTTTATTATTACGGTTTGCAGATTTCTAGTCATGACCTCTCAATAATCGCACTTCCCACATTCCTATACTACTCTGGACACTAAAATACTATTTTAAATATTTTAATGAAACACAGAAAGCTTCAATAATGATCAAATAAAGATCTAACCTTAAGTAAACCTTTGTTTTAAAGGTCTCCTCTTGCTCATTTCAAGAAAGGAAACACCCAGAAGCCTGGTGTTAACGTTTCTGCTGATTGTGGAAATTGCAGCAATAAAAACTCCAACTGCTCGTCTTAAATTAAGGCTTGTAGTACTGCATGTGAGATCTGTATATTTACATTCGTTTTTATAACATTTGGAAGTTTTGTTGTCTGCTTTGATGTTAGGCACTAATAAAGCAGAGACTCAAAAGCCTGGAAAAAATTATATTTATTGGAAATTCTCAAGTCAAAACTTGAAGTAATTGGTTTGTTCTACCCCACATGATTCAATACTCTGATTTCCCCAACTACCTGCTCCCAGAGCAATCTGCATTTCTAAATTCGTTTTCTGTTGCCAACACATAGTAACCCAGTGATTGAAAATGGCAGCTGAAGTGCTTCTACAACACATTAATTTTTCTCTAAGTAGTCCAATTTTGTCATCTAAATGTTGAAAAATCTTCTTTCCTCTGCATTTTACACCTTTAGAGATTTGCTGAATTCAGGATCACCATCATATAAAATGAAGAGCGGTGTTTTCAAGACAATTTTTAGATTATCACTAATAGCTCTAAAGGATAATGTGTTTTCCTTATAACACTCAGCATTCAAAGCAGACTAGTTAACAGCAACTTAAGTGCAATAATAGCAATTACATCAATGTGGGCTTTTTTTTAAAACCGCTAAAGTACTTCTCAGACAAGTGAAGGAATCAATCAGATAAATACACTATCATAGATGATTTCAGGGTAATGATATACTATTTGAATGGCACTAAAAATCCTCATCTTAAACTGAAAAAAAATTATCACCCTATTAAACTAAGGACTAAAAACATCAGACGATTGATAATGGCTTTTCGTCTCTGAAATTGCTATAGAATTACCACTATTAAAATAAAAGCAAAAAATGTGAATGTTAGTAAATAATCCTCCTCCAGTGACAGGATATCAATTCAGTTCCAAAAGCAAACCAACCATCAAAGGTAAAACTAGTAAGAAAAAAAGGGTTTTATATCCCCCAAACCTTCCTTAAAATGCATTTTGATCTTAAAATTGGGTTTTGTAAAAATCTTGAAATAAAACTAATTCTTCCCTAGAAGCTGAAGATGAAAAGTTCTTCTCCCTTCATCCACATGCCCTCATAAACTGACCCAAATGACCCAACCTCTCATTCTTCCTGTTTTCTTCATGCAAGACAGAGTGAGCTGTTAGGAGCAAACCAAAGAGCATACCAACCTACAAATGCAGAACACCAAGAGCTAGTAAACCATAAACATTGCGGGGGAAACAAACCCACTTTTAGCTGAATACTAGAGTTCACTGTGTTTTACAAAACACAAAAATTCTGAAACAAATCAGTATTTAAACAGAATTATCTCAATTTAAATACAATTCACAAAATTTGGGCTCTTTAGCACTTAGATCCCTTTTCCAAGTTTTCACTTGGCAATAGACATGGTGTTAATAAACTTCATGTTGGATCTTTAATTTCCAACATCCTCCACTGCCTTTTTTCCCCTATTACTTTACCAAGTAAATAAAAAATAAAAGTTTCCTGCACGGAGAAATAATTGTCCCTTTATCACAGAATTTCTCTTGTTTTATGGACTAATTAAAAACCTTTCTCATTTACTAACATAACAAAGTGCAGGTTCTAGAAAAAGCATTAAGTTAGAAGGAAAAGCTTTCTCACTCTGTCTTCCACTGAAGGGACCCTAAAAGGCAACAGTGACTATCATATAATATAAAGGTCACCCTTTTTCTAGGAACAAACCATTTATCAATAGAAAATAATTGTCTCGCCATTTGCAAGGGCTCCGCAGCAAAAGACAATGTTTTTTGGCTCACATAATTACAAAACAGTAAAAGTTCAGAAACACAGCCTAAATCCACCTCCCTATTTTTCTCACTGCCCTTTGGGCCTCCGCTTGGAAGCAAATGGAAGACAGGCTGAAGTTTTCTCAATTGAGCTGAAGCTAAGAAACCTTTGATATGCTAATATCCCCTTCAAACGGTAAGAATTCACACTTGCATTAATTCAAACAATTTGTGCAGAATGATGTGAAATGGCACCTCTTTTAGAGGCAAGCAACAAAAGAAGAGAATCGGGAATGTCTGAAGAAACTAAACAACAGAACATTTGTTCTGCAGTATTCCTTCTATCACGCCTGCACGTATTGAAGGGTGGAGGGGGCAAAGCAGAAAGTTCCGTATACACCTGAGCAGAAGCAGCTTTTCTTACCAAGGATTTCTCGAGCAGTGCAAGCGTGCTGAATTTCAAGTTACAAAGTTACCTCTACTAGGTCAAAACAGCCCCCATCGCATCCGGGAAGGGTGCCATAGATGCCCCCAAAAACCACTCTATTTTTCTGCTATGGGCACAAGGTGCCTCTTTAGTGCCTATCCTTTAAGGTTTGCCCGCAATCAAACCTGAGTTCCCCCAGCAGGTAATTATTTACCAAACGGATGTGACTTTCTTCGTTGTGCAACTCGAGGTGAGCAAAGAGCAAACTCGGTGGGGCCCGTTCCAGACATAAACACTGGCGGGGAAATGAATGCCCCAACTACGTCCTTAGTGACTCTACGCCTCTGGAAGGGAGAGGAGAAGCACACGCGCTGCAAAGAATGCAGAAGAAAATCAAAGAACTGGGGGCGGGGTGGGAAGGAGGGTGCCTCAGAGCCCGGCCTTTGTAACGGGAACCATATGGCTGGTGGCTGCGGCTCAGACGCTCCCAGGCTGCTGGGAGAAGCTGCTAAGCAGCCTGACACCTTTCAAGAAACAGGAGGAAAACATTTCCTCGGTCTGCATCTGAGACACCACAGTTGGCATCAGAAAGCACGGAAGTAGCGGGCCTGGGGCGGCGGGCGGGGGGCGAGGGGGGAAAGGACCCGGCTGGGGGCAGCCCCTGGAAGACCGCAAAGGCTAAGACGGACTCCGCAGGACTTGTCTCTCCAACGGCGCTCTGGGGCACTGAGGGGACCGGGGAATAAACACAGCCTAACACACACACACACGTTCCTTAGTCTCCACTCGGGGACACCTTGGCAACTCACTCAAGCTTCCTGCGGTTTCCCCTGACCCAAACCCCGCAGTTGGACGAAAAGAACAAACTTTACTGGCCCCAAGCGAAAGCATCTCGCAAGCCTGCCTCCCACTGCTCCGCGCACTCGCCCGCTGCCCCAGGGTCGTCCCAGCCAATCCAGACGCCCACGCCGGTGACCCCGGAGTCCCCGTTTCCTCGTGCTCCTCCCACGCCTTCGCGCCCCGCTCCCCACTAGGCACCCCCGCCCCGCCCCGCAGCACCACCACCTAGCAGGCTCCCTGCTCCACAGTCACGCCAGGAGCCCACGCCCCGTAACTTCCCCCGCAGGCCCAGCGCGGCCCGCTGCTGCCCTCTCACTGCGGGTCTGGGAGGCTCCCTGCCCTCCTCTGGGCCCCGCCGGGTCCAGCCCAGCCACCCTCTCGCCCCGGCAGCGGCCGCCCGCCGCCCCTAATCGTTCCCAGGCCCCGCGCCGGCCCGGTCACATCTAGCTGCGCTCCGCCGCCCTCCTCGCCTCTCCATACAGCCTAACCACCGAGAAGAAACAGCCCGCAACAACTCATCCACTCCCCTGAACTCGCTCCCAGCGCCCGGCCTCCCGGCTCCACTCGCAGCCGGGACGAGTCGGCTGGGCGGGCGGGGCGCGGGGGGCTGCGGGCCACAGGGCTCTGGGTCCCCCGCCGGGCCGTGGGCCCGCGCACCTCGGGCCTGGCAGCCCCGCCGAGGGCGCGCTTCACACACACACACACACACACACCCGCCCCAACCTGGCTGCGAAAGGGCAGGCGGCACCTTCCTACCCTAAGCTTTTCAGAAATCAAAACACGCACGGCTCCCCGAGCCCCGTCCTACCGCCCCCACCCCGGGGTCCCCGGCAACTGGACCAATGCCTCGGAGCGCGGCACCAGCTCCGAGACGAAAGGGGCAGCGTTCTGCACGGAGCCGGGAGTTGTGCGTAACGACCTCCGAGGAACCGGGGTGGGGGACAGGGCAGGGGGCCAGCAGCCCGGGGCGCGCGGGTGCTGCACCCCCTCCTCGGCCCGGCCCAACAGAAACAGAAGCGTGCCGAGCCCCAACTAACCGCGGCGCCTCCACCTCCAGCACCCACCCCCGGACCGGAGGCGCAAAGCAAACAGGTCTCCGAAGCCGGCCATTGAGGCACATTGTTCGCTCCCGCAGCTCTTACCTCGGTCTGCGAGCGCGCCCCGGGGGAGGGCCGTCTGGCGCGGGGGCCGCGCGGGGTGAGGCGCCGAGGGCAGCAGCCACCCGGGGCCCGGGAGGGCCGAGGCCGGCCGCGAGTGGGTCGCCGGCCGCCGGGTCCGCGAGGGAGGCAGCGCCGCGGCGCGCCGGCCGGACACGGCGCCGCTGCTCGGCGCGTCCTCCTGCTCGGCCGCCGCTGCCTCCAGCCAAGCAGCCAGCGCCGGGCGGCTCCTGGGGCTATGTCAACATTTTCCCGCAGTTCCCGCACGCCGCTCGGCGAGAGAGGTCTTGCACACGCACGCACACGCCCCCAGCCCGCTCGCTCCCTTAGGGGGAAGAGCTCGGGACTCGGTGCGCAAGGAGCGGTGCAGGCAAACAGCCCGACAGAGGCGCGCAGACTTGGGAGTCCCCGGGAAGCGGCGGCTGCGCGAGGGGAGGGCGGCAGACGCCGGCGGCGCGAGGCCAACTCAGTTTGTCAGCGGAGCCCGGAGCCCGCCGTCCGCGCCGGCCCGACTGGCGTCCCTCGCGCCGACCCTGCGGCCTGGGGCGGGAGGCGGCGGCGGCCCCTCCTCACATTTCGGGTCTCCCGGCCCCGTGAGCCGCGGCCGCTGCTCCACGAACGGCTGAAGGCGAGGGGACGCAGGGGGAGCAAGGGCAGAGCCACGCCACGCACAGCCACGGAGGGGAGATGCCCCGCAACAATCCCAAAGAATTCTCCGGTAAGCTCCCGCCTTCGCTCCGGCACCTCTGCGTGTGTGTGAGCGGCGAGAGAGTGAGAGGGGGAGAGGGAGCGCGAGCTGAGAGAGGGATCGAGACGGGGGAGTGCGAAGTCCTGACACAGACTCAGCGAGGTCTGAACTGGAGTCACCTCCAGCCGCCGCCTCCGCCTCCGCACCGAGTCCCCACCTACGCCGCCCCCCCGGGGTCCGGCTAATCATATAAACATATTAGCGTGTACCGCGGCAAAGGACAAATCTCTCCCTCCTGATTTTTCCAGCAAGGGGCTCAGGCAAACTCTAAAGCAGATTACAGGCAGCTAAGTACAAAACGTGGAGCAGATAATCTATAACTCATTGCCGCCCAATGGCCATTTTCCACTCCATTGGAGCAGCTGCGGCGGCAGAGCGCCCGAGCCGGGGGGGAGGGGGAGCGAAGGGACACTCACGGGCTCGAGCCGTTCGGTGGCGGCGGCGGTGGCGGCCGAGCAGCCGCCGGAGGACAGGCCGGCCCCGGCTCCGCCGGCGGGGCGGCCGCAGGGCTGTCCGGGCGGCGGCGGCGGCGGCGGCGGCGAGGGACGCGCGCGCACGGCCGCGGAACGCGCCCCGGAGGCGGCCTGCGCCGGCTCGCGCCCCTCCCCTCTGCTCTGCTCCCCTCCCCTCCCCGGCGACTCGGCCTCCCCCCCACACACACCCCACCCCAGAGCCAGGTCCCGGGGCTCAGCATCCAGTCTCCCCCCAAAACCTCTCCCCGCGAAACAGCAACACACCCCTTCCAGCCATGCCCTCCCCATCCCAAATTCCACTCACTGCGCGCTCGGTCCTCCGCGCGCTCCGCTGGCGCGCGCTCTGCATCCCGTGCACACACACGCACTTTAAAAACATTTATTTTATTTCTGGAACGGGGGTGAAGGTATTCGCGAGAGCGCGGCGCTCCAGCCTCGGCGGCGGGGCGCCCCCTCCCCGAGCCCCTCCAGGCCCAGGAGCTTTCCGCTTGCCTGGACTTCGCCGAGGCGCTCGCGATGCGCCTTCTACCCACCCCGTCTCCAGGTTTTCTCTCTTCTCCACGTAGCGAGCCGGAGGCCCCGAAACTTTTAGTTTCCGCAGCCCTCCTTTTGTGTGACTGCTCGGAGGAGAAAGAACGTCTGTTCGCCGCGGCTGCCTCCGTCCGGCTGCGGCGCGCAGGGGACGCTCCAGGGTTAATGCGTCTTTGATACCTGAGATTTCCGGCGCGCTCGTTAATGAAAGTTACTTTTTTTTTTTTTAAATTGCGATGACTTCTTCTTTGTAGTTACATAGAGCTAGCTAAACTTTGACTTTATTGACTATATTTCACAAGAGCGTTTTGTTTGTTTCTGATTAAACTCCCCAGGATAAGCAACGGAAGGAAAGGAGACTTCCAGGCTCTCCACTCGCAAGTACATTCAGAGCGCTCTTAGGTCTGTTTCCCTCATTTCCTTACATTGAAACTGCTCTTGCTCCTGTCCTAGGAGCACACTTCCTTGCCCTCTCTGTTGGCAGCGTCAGCACACAGCCAGGCAGAGCCAACGAGGGGATCCCAGGCTGAAAGGAAAAGACAACGACAGGGCAGAACACGCTGCAAAAACCGTGCCAAGCCAGTGGCGTGTGTCTTCTGCATCCGGATTTTTTTTTTTTAATTACAAAAGTTTTGAGCTGAGAGTAGCTAAGTTTTCAGATTTTTTTTCCCCTAAATCACCGATTCTACTAATGAATGCAGCCCTTTGCTTTGGCTTCCCAGGAAAAAACTGAATCTCCCAAGATTTAAAACCTCGAGAAAACAGGATGAAATTTGAGCTGCTTTGCTTTCAGAAACAATATGTACTTTTTGTTACTGTGGGTATCTTGCAGTCATCATACTTCAGAAATCATTCCCAACGATGTTATTAAAACGTCAACAGTAGATTGTTCAAAAGACACGAAGATTCTAAACACCTATCAGTGTTTTGTCACCGAGCCAGATATTTGTACTACTAAAGTGAGTCCAACTGTTGGTCAAGTTTGTTCTTGACTTGTAGAACATCATAAATTACATGCACATATATCCAGATAAATAGAACTTGTTCATTCTAATATCGTTCTCAGATTAAAACACGAATCATTGATAATCCAGTGTCTTATACTTGATGTACTGATGTTTTTAATATTCTCACCATTTCAAAAGACAAAAGGAACAACTTACAGCATTTGTGCTTTAAACTACATACACTCTTCCATGTGGATTTTTCAGATTAAAAAATTCAAGTATAACACAGGATATAAAGTAGTCTGGAGGGGAAACACACTTATGCAGAGCTGGTGTGAAACCTTGTTTTGTGCTGAAGTTTTTACATCTGTCAAATTTTTTAGACACAACAGATCTATCTAGGGAATTATTGTCAGGCTACTTAAAGTAGTTGGAAAGAAGGCAGACTTGTGTCATTTTCAGACCTCCGAGGTCATTTATATCATAGTCTCCTTTGGAATTTAAAATTACTCAGAATTGTAGAACATAATATGTCAAACTAATAATAATGTGCATTTACCAAAAAATGTTAGCCCTTTCTTTTGTGCAGCTTTGAAGGTTTTTGCTCATCTGGGCATGATTCACAAGAAACCCCAGTGAGGGCATAGATCAGTCTAATCCTATTTTCTTTTGGGAAGCAAAAGTTAGGCTGAAGTTTTTATTTAGTGAGCTTAGTAAGCAATCAATAGACATTTTTTTTTTTTTTGCTTGAATTAAGCTGGCCATATGTTGGCTCATTTACTTATTTATTTAACTCTCCCAGAAAGAATCTCTGGAAGAAGCCACTGTCTACATTTCGTAGGTCTGTCACTCTTTGATGCTCAGGACATGAAGTGACTCACTCTGCACTCTGTTCCTAAAGGAACTAACTGCAGCACAAAGGAGGATGCTCGGAAGAGGGAAGAGCTTATCAAGAGTTAAAGCCGTAAGGAGTGAAAAATACCCAGTAAAAATTTCAAATCTTAATTCACTAGAATGTGTATTCTTGAGAATTCAAAGGGCTTAACACTTTGCTAAACAAGCTTGCCATGTTTTCCAAATAACAATTGTAAAAGAATACCATCTCTAAGACCATATTTTAAATACTTGAGAATTTTTAATTATTTGTCTGCTGTTTGGACATCCTAATGTTTCAGCCTTCTTCATGTACCCAGAGTATCCAATCGCATCAGTATAATCAAGGTTACGCAGTTAGTCCCAAGCCTCCCCTTCTAACAGAACACTTAAATGACACACACCAGAGTGTATCCACATCCAGAAACCATAACTTACCTGACACTTCATGACAATTCAAAACATAATTTATGACCGTACAGGTGTTATGGTAGGAAACAATGAAATGCGAAGCTTAATAACGTCTGCAGATGCAGGCAAGTTAAAGGGACTTGGATTATGCTGTGCTTTCCCTGCAACCCAATGAGCTGAACGACTCCATCTACATTATTACTGAACTAAGGGCAAAATCATTGACTTGTTCATAATACTTGCTAATTGTTTTTAAAAAATAAATTCTACACAGGACAAAGGAAACACCCATTTCCATTTGTTTTATGTTAAATCAACATCTAACCACTCATGGTGATTTCATTCAAAGAAAACAGAAGGAACTCATTAGCTTATGTGGTTAGAGAGATTGATGGGCTTCAAACATTTTAACCATACATGTTTTTTCCAACTGTAGAAACTCATGTTTTTAATTTAAGTAACTTTAAGAAACCAAAGATTATTTTATTCCATGGTTTCACATATTTTTGATACAGAAATTATGCTAATTTTCAAACCTATTTACCACCCATATACCTTTGATTAGAGAGAAGTGAACAGGTGCTTGTCACAAAATATTTATGAATGGCAATAGTTTGGGTAAGAAATCTAAGAAGCTGAAGAAGTATGAAAATGGACAATAGTTGCAAAATGTTGCTAGTAATGTAGGCCAATATAACACAGTAGCTTCTTCACACACCCTGCTCTGGTAAAGTTTAATATACTGCAGACCAGCAGTTCTAAAAGGGGTGACATGAGAGTATCATGAGAAGAAAAAATTGGGATTTGACCATGGGCCAAAAAAACTCCCTGCACAGTTGAGCTAGTCTCTACAGGTCAATGAGGGAAGGTTGTGTCTCTTACAGGGTGTATATTTTTGCCTGTAATAAGTGCTTGTGAAAGTTGTCAAAAGAAAATGCATGATAAATTACTCTAGTTTCTAATGCATAAATACAAATACAAATAAAATTAGCTAGATTACATTCTAACTAACTCATTTTTTTTCTTTTTTTTTTCCTTTTCTTCTGTTTAATGATGCTTGGTGCTGAAGCTAGTTTTCACTTCTCTAGAAAATAAACTATTTTAGAGCTCTAGAGCAGATCAAAGCAATATTGTGAATACCAAACTTGACTAGAACTGGTTGAAAGTGGCTAGCTTTTGTTTTTCATTTTTGCTTTGCCATGCATGTAGGCTGAAAAGAAATCAAAACTCATTCTCCATGAAAGCAGAAACATATGAAAGCATTTGGCAAAGCCAATAAGTTTTTAACTATTCAACCAGCTCCCTAGGCTGAATAAATCTTGTCCAAGAAGGCCAAATTTTATCCAAAATGTAGACATACAGTTGCCAAAGCTAATGGTAGTTTAAAATACAAATATGATTATGATGTACTGTGCTTAATGATATTTTTTAGAATTATGTAACCATATATTAATAGCCATCATTTTATAATTAATACTTTAAAAAATATCCACCAGTGCAACTGGTAGCATGACTCTGGGTGCTTCCCATATTTTTATGTATAGGATTATAGGGGCCAACATTGTGTGCACTCCAGCCCCCTACTAGTGCACCTGGGAAAGCAGTGCAAGGTGGCCCAAGTACTTGACCCCCTGCCACCCATGATGTGGGTGACCTGGAAGAAGTTCCTGGCTCCTGGCTTCTGGCTCCTGGCTCCTGGCTTCTGGCTTCTGCCTGACCCAGCCCTGTCTATTGCAGCCATTTAGGGAGTGAACCAGAAAATGGTTTCTCTCTCTCTCTCTCACTCATTCACTCTCTTCTCCTGCCCCTTTAACTCTGCCTTTCAAATATTTTTAAATCTCTTTAAAATAAAGGATTATAAATTTTTATGCCATCAGAGTTACGATACTCAAAAGTAAATCAATTTTAAAAGATACCCCTTATAATCATTGTTCTACCAATATTACACAAATCACAGACTTTCTTTTTCATAGATTGTTCACATAACTCTTGTTAATCTCTGCACCTTGAGGGTTTTCTGTAATTGGGTCTTATAGATCTTCTTCTATCAATGCTTCTGTCAAACCACAAAGTGTAACTATAAAAACACACATTTTAGACAAAGCCATCTAAAACAGTCTATAATAATTATTTTGTTCCTCATACATCCTCTAAATGTTTTCTTATTAAAAGTGTGTGGTTTAAAACTAGGCCTCCCCTTCCCTTTTCAATTTATGCAAACCTCCATCATTGTCAACAATGACGATGAAATTTCTTCAAACATTCTTTAAGGTAGTTGAAGTTAAACTTGGATTACCCTAAAATCATGGCTCTTTGTTGGAATGGGCAGTTCTTGGTAAACCATCATCCATTATGTGGGTACAGAACAAAGGCAAAGACATGATTAACAGTAGAGGTGAATCTATCTACTTTTAACCCTTAAAGATAATCAAATAGCAATTTAAAATAGTCCAAATTGAACTTTTAGCACCTGTGGGATTATGACTGTGATTATTCATATCATAGTACATGATAGTATGGCAAAACTTGCTAAAGGCTTTTGAGAGACAGAAAGAAAACTCACAAATATCCTTTTAGTATTTTATTTTATTTTATTTAAAGATTTATTTGTTTACTTGAAAGTCAGAGTTACACAAAGAAAGAAGGAGAGGCAGAAAGAGAGAGAGGTCTTCCATCTGCTGGTTCACTCCCAATTGGCTACAACGGCCAGAGCTGTGCTGATCCGAAGCCAGGAGCCAGGAACTTCTTCTGGGTCTCCCACATGGGTGCAGGGGCCCAAAGACTAGGACCATCTTCTATTGCTTTCCCAGGCCATAGCAGAGAGCTGGATCAGAAGTGGAGCAACCAGGACTCGAACCAGCACCCATATGGGATGCTGGCGCTGCAGGCGGCAGCTTTACCCTCTACGCCACAGTGCTGGCACCACTTTTAGTATTTTAGAAAGTGAATCTTGGCATAGTAGGCTAAGCCTCCGCCTGTGGCGCCGGCATCCCATATGGTCATTGGTTCATGTCCTGGATGCTCCTCTTCCAATCCTGCTCTCTGCTTGTGGCCTAGGAGAACAGTGGAAGATGGCCCACAGTATTTGGACCTTTGCACCCACTTGGGTGACTGGAAAGAAGCTCCTGGCTCCTGGCTTTGGATCTGCTCAGCTCCAGCTGTTGCAGCCATTTGGGGAGTGAATCAGCAGATTAAAGACCTTTCTCTCTCTCCCTCTTTCTGTCTGTAACTCTGCCTCTCAAATAAATAAATAAAATCTTTAATAAAAAGTGAATCTAAGATATAATTATATCATACTTCTAATGTTTTCATAGTAGAATACATAAGAAGTTTCATAATTACATATAGTAAAATAATAATTGTAATTTTATTATCTTTTGTTTCTTTTTGGAAAATATTTTATGGTTTGAAATTGTGTAACATGAGATATTTGACCTTGACTTTGGTTAATCTTTCTGATCATATAAATTAGCTGTCGCCAACCTTTTTCATTATTTTGTTCTCTAAATAATATGATTGTGACTTTTTTACTTTACTCTTTAGCTTTATTTTTAAAAGGCCTTTAACTGTTATGTATATTTTAGTAAAAATAAATTTGTCTAAGCATATGGAAGCTAGAACAGCAGTTTGCATAGTAAAATACTGTCTTTTAAACCTAGCTCTCATCACGTAGATTTTGGAAAGATAATAGAATATTTCCATCTCTGCTTTCAGGAATAATTTAAATCTTTACAATTCAGTCCTCAACCTACTATAGCTCTTTACAATGCATTCTTATGGTCACCATGGAATCACTTAGATCCTAGACCAAACAATGATGTAATAGGCATACACCTTTATGATAAGTAAAACTATATTAGAAAAGAAGAGTTTTCTTTAAAAATTAGCATCCAAACTTAGAACCATACTAAAGTATCATTTATATACCAAAAGTATTTCAAATGATTTGGTAATGAGGAAGTTTTTGGAATAATATTTAATGAAAAATTTGGAAAAGAAATTTTGTTTTAGTTTTAAAATAAAAATATATAAGTAACCAGACTGACTATTCTACATTGAATAGACGCTGCTTAACCATAACCTAGATAACATATTCTTTGAATGGTCTCATTTTAGGGGTCTCATTTTGCTGAATGGTTCACACTCATCCAAGTTCCAGATTACCAAAATCACATATCTACACTGTAACTAAAACAAAGATTGTCAGAATAATAAAAGAATGTCCTTTTCATTTATAGGAATGTAAATTATGACACCAACTTAGTACTGTGTCCTTACTACCTGAATTAATGGCCTAAATTCAAGCCATGTAGTTTTAATTGTTCAGACAATGTAGAAGACATGCAAAGAAAGCTGATTTCCTATTTTTCAAATGATAATCAAAATGCAATAATTCATAATACAGGGTTACTGTCTATATGATATGGTATGTCTCAAAGAAAGAGTTGATGGATATAATATGAAAAAAATATGATGGATATAATATGAAAGTGTATGTTTGTTAAAATAAGGAAAATTGAGTACAAATGCTGGCCATAAAGTATAAATGATCAAGTAACCTAAGCATGTGAATGATTTTTAAATAATAAGGATCCCAGGAAGATTATCATTTATCATTTAAAAACAAATGTGTGGTAATCAAATAAGGAATCTGAAAAATATTTAAAAGAATGAATTTTGACATTTTCATATAATTACTCAATATTTACTTTCTCTCCAATGCCCTATTACAAAATGATTTTAAACTTGATATATACATATATATATCAAAATATTTTATGCAGCTGTAGATTTGAGATGATAACATTGGCCTATTTGCTTATATGGAATATTTCTATACATCATGAAATGTCAAAATAGATATTTGATTGAATATTTAGAAAACTATCTTTAACTACTTACGCGAATTTATAGCTTATCAAAATTTGGAGGTAAAATATTACACCTTACAACTGAGGGAAGTCTATCTTTGCCTGAATTTTCCAGGTAATGAAAGAAGTGTTTAAATACTCTGTAGTTAGATTATTAACTTCTACAAAACTGAAACAGATGTGTGTCTTAATATGCCATTAAATTTATGATTTACATAGAACCCTTACACAGAGCTGAGCAGAGGCCAGTGATTCTAATTTGCTCTAAATTTATAATAACCTGATCTGGTTTTTGTAAGTACTGAAACACTTTAAACAAAATTAGAAAGCAGTTGTGCTTTTTGTGATTAAAGATGCAGTTCCCTTTGGGGTAATGAGAAAAGTTAGAGCACGTTTCTTTCTTTATGGATGTTTCTATTATAAACAAGAGTGCTATACATTATACATATTTTTGTTACTATGATTTCCTTGTTTTTAATTATAAAATAAACCAATTGAATTTCAGTGGAGTCTCAAGTTGCCAAAATTTAGCTGAACAATGTGTACTGAGCTTCATAAAAATCCTTAAAATTTTTCCCAGAGTCCTAAGGTCTTATTATTTAAATACTTGTTCACCATAATTTTCTAGAGCAAAACATCTTTCTGATGAAGCAAGGAGACTTAAGTACTGAATACATTTTGGACCTGGAAAATGACATGAATAAAATTGTTGAAGACTAATGATTACTGAATTCATGTAAGTTACAAATAGAAAAAAAGAGTCCCTTTTATCTCGTTACACAAGTAATAACATTTGCAGCGCTGTTATGAAAGCTTCTACTTTGCTGTGAATTATAATACATCAGCTCCAAAAAATCAAATCTATAGTACTTTATTTTAAATACTGTGAATACTGTTCCCTTAAAATTCAGTCAGAAAATGTTGATATAAAAATCACTGTAAGCATTATATGTGTATATTTATGTATGTAGAAAATAAGTACATGCAGAAGTATCAATTCATTAAAAGTTTATCTCTCATAAAAACTTTATTAGCCCTTGAAGTCTTTGCCACTTCATATAAAATGATTTATCTTTTGAATAACAAGGTTCCATTAATCTGTTTGACAAAAGAATTTTTAAATCATTTCAATAATTTATTTGAATGAATTATTTAAATTCTGTAAAAAATATATATGCACATGTATATGTATATATCTGTGTCTATGTATTTTGTGTTCTGGCACCCTATCTCAAGAGAAATACAAAAGAGAATCCAGAATACATTGTCCTTGACACCACCAGTGTGGCGTGGTGTTGCTGCCGATGAGCTCTTTGATCACCCACTGTTTGCACAGGACCCCTGTTAAAGGGCCATTTGTGCTACATTTGGCACAACAGGGTGACTTCATGTCTACCCTTGCATATTGTTTTCTATATTTATTTTTAATTTTGCATTTTTAATGAAATTGTCATCTGGCTTTCTGTTGTAAGGTAAGGATAATAAAGACAATCATTCAGCACTCCTAGAAAACCTGCTTTCCTTGTCTATAGCCATACCACCCTGAATGCGCCCGCTGTCTTAAGATCTCCAAAGCTAAGCAGGGTCAGGCCTGGTAAGTACTTGGATGGGAGAAAACCTGCTTTCCTCAGTTCAGTGCTCTGAATACTACTGGAAAGTGGTAAACATATTCCCTCCCCAGAGAAAAAAAATCATCCGTGGGGAAAAAAGCAAATACACAAAGACAGAATATCCACAAAAATGCAGAAATCAGTCCACAAAACCAATGAGCACATAGAGGTTCATATAACATGCTCCATATTCTTGGCATTCAGAAATTTTACCTGCAGATTTTTTCACAGACTGTTCACAAAATTTTCTCTCAAATAGTTCTTATTCTTGGTCTTTTTCCCTTGAAGATACATTTTTCTCATGAAAAATAATGACGATGACTGAATAATTTCCTGAGATAATACAATAACTTTATGACAGGTTCTCTTCAACTGTACTTTTAAACATGCAGGAAAAATAGCTTTCACATAAGTATCTCCCAGACAGAACACAATAGCTCCGATGGAGCCCATGGATCTGTTGTTTTCACCTACTCGTCTCCTTTTTTGGAAACTCCAACCTGTGTTCTCTCCTATTTGCTACTGTCCTCCTCTCCCTTAGGTTTGGATGGGTTCATTCAGGCTTTATTTTGTGACTCATCCTTTCAACAAATTCCTGTTGGCTTTAACTTACCAGAAAAGCCCTAATTTTACACATAATAAAAACCTGCTCTTGTGGCATTCAGTAAACTTTGCAACATGTATGTTTTCTAACTTCTCACTTTACCAGACATCCATAAACCCCAGCATAGCGCCCCACCATTTTATATCTGTTAGCTATGATACCCAAGCCTTGGGAAGGAGGTCTGAGAAGCCCTCCTCCATCTCATTGCAAAGTCTCTAATGTACCAAGATAGAGTAGTGACCTCTTGGGCAGGCAATTGTCTTTACAACAGTCATTTAAAAACAGATACCTACATTCCTAATCTTTTAAAGCAATGCCTACAACTGCTCTCTAGATACATACTTGTGTGTAGAAATGGCTCCCAATTTTGGGTGACAAAGGACATAGAATTATGCTATTCATACTGGTATGTCAGTCCTGCTGAGGTAATTTTGAAATACTTTACCTATTTGCAGAAGCTTTTCAAAGAACTGTGATCTATTCAGTGTTTACTTGTAGTTGGTTGATGGAAAGATTTATGGAATAAATCAAACTTAGAATCATATAATCATGCATATCATTATAATACTTAGTTTAATATTAAGGCTACTTGTTATATTGTCCAAATACCATAGCAATGCTTTGCTGATAGGGATATTATAAGTCAGTTAATGTAGAAATCATATATATGTGTGCTTATTACATGGGTACTTATCAGCAAATAAATTAACTTATTAATAAACACATTTACTTCATAATCATTTCATTAAAATATTTTTAAATGTTCTATAAGCACATGTAAATATTTATGTGAATAAATTAGTGATTGCAATGAAAAATTAGAGTTTTCAAAAAGTTAATTTAATAACAGTATATATATCTGTGCTCCCTTAAATAAAGAGAAACACACACAAATACACACAAATTGTTCAGGGACTTTCTAGTACGATTGTCTGTGTGTGTGTGTATGACGGAAAGATAGGAAATCTCTCAAAGAAAGCAAGAAATTAAGGCACTTGAATTTCTGGATTTAAAAATGTTGAACTGTTGGCTACCTATTCCCATTTTACCTAGAACAGCCCTCCTGTCTTCAACTCTGTCCCAATACCTTATCTAAGATAAAAGACAAGTCCTGGGGCCAGCATCATGACGTAGCTGGTAAAGCTGACACCTGCAACCATGGCACCGTATATGGGTGCCAGCTCGTGTCCTGGATCCTCCACTTCCAATCCAGACAGCAGCAGAAGATGACCCAAGTGTTTGGGCCCCTGCACCCATGTGGGAGACCTGGAAAAAGCTCCTGGCTCCTGGCTTCAGCCTGGCCCAACACTGGCCATTGTGGCCATCTAGAGAGTGAACTGGTGAAAAGAAGATATTCTGACTTTCAAAGTAAATTTAAAAAAAAAAAAGATAAGTCCAGGGAATTTCAAAAATTGGAATCAATGAGACTTACATGGGACTTTTAAGGATTATGTCTTGTACCCTAGAACTTTGGTTTTATTAAAAACAATATCTCTTGAACTATGCATTATCCTAAAAAGTACCAGACTTCAATGTTAGCTCATTTATGACTACAAGGTTGTCAAAGTGTGAAACCCTACCTCCAAGAACCAAAAACCAATTTTTCCTGCAAAATCACCAGCAAATTTTATTAGAATATTTTAAAGAATAAATTAGCTAATAGAAATTTCAGAGGCAGGAGATACTCTAATTTTCTACTGACACCTAAATGTATTTCTTTTTCCTTACATTTCCATTTTGCATTCTTATTTCTTAAACAATCTCTACAAAATAGAATATAGTATTTTGATATCCAGAAAAGTCCTACTGAGTATCATTTTGTTATTCTTTGATGATGTGAAAATTTTCAGTGTTAAACACCCATCAAAATAAACCTAGGGAGCCAGCACTGTGGCACAGTGGGTCAGACTGCTGCTTGCATCCCATATCAGAGCACCAATGCAAGTGCAGGCTGCTTCACTTCTAGTCCAGCTTCCTGCTAATGCACCTAGGAAGGCAGCAGAAGATGGCCTAAGCATGTGGAAACCAGGAAGGGGTTCCTGGCTCCTGGCATGGGCCTGGCCCAGAACTGGCTTTTGCAGCCATCTGGGGAGTGAACCAGTGGTTTCCCCTACCCCCTCTGTTTCCCTCTCTTTCTGATGCTCTGTCTTTCAATAAATACCTTAAAAAAAAAAAAGATTATCATAGTGCTTACTGTACCTCACTCTCTTAAATGTTTAGTAGACCTCCTAGCTCACTGTAAGCTCCTTTGACACTAAAGTTAATATGCCCAGTGCTTAGCACAGCTTACAATAAAGGTCTTAAACTGTTAGCCTGTATAAAAGCTAGCAAACAAATGTGATTTGTTTGCACCCTATCTGTAGGTTCACACAGTCTTCAGTTGTTTGTCAACTGCTAAACTCAGGAAGCTTCCATTTAAAATATGAATGTCCAGGGACCAGCAGGCTAAGCCACTTTGTGACACCGACATCCCATTTTGAAGCACCAGTTGGAGTCAAGCCTGCTCTGCTTCTGATCCAACTCCCTGCTCATGTGCCTGGGAAAGAACTGAGGACATCCCAAGTCCTTGGGTCCCTGCATTCACATGGGAGACCCAGATGAAACTTGGCTCTCGGCATTGGCCTGGCCCAGCCCTGAATGCGGCAGGCACTGGGGGAGTGAACCAGCAGATGAAAGATCTCCCTCTCTCTCTCTCTCTCTCTCTCTCTCATTCCCTCTTTCTCTGTAAATCTGTCAAATAAGTAAATTTTTTTAAAAATAAAATAAATATAAATTTCCACCTTCTGAAAAAAATGGAAAGATCTGGCAATATTTGTCCTACAAGTCAACAGGAGAGGCTCTCCTTTTTAAACAAAACATACACTTTCTAACTCAACCACATTCTCCACCATTCCTCATTATCCCCTCAAAATCAAGGTAAAGGATCTTGTGCCATGAATCACCAATTTGTGATCGTGTTTTATTTTGTATTGTAAAGCTAGAGTGAAAGGAAAGTGAAGTTGTGTTCAGCATATCTCTATAAAGTGGGAAGTGGAGTAAAAGGATTCTAGGTTTGACTCAACTGCCCTTCTCTCATGAACTTTTTCTTCCTGGCCCCGTCAACAGTTTAATTTTTGAGCTCTGATGGTGAATAATTTATATGTTGAACGAATATGTGAGTTATGCTGTCAATATATATGAAAGACGTGAAGAAATGTATTGAGTAGCAGTAATGGTGCTTTACCGAGTTCAAAGGATTTACATATATACTGCCTCATTTGTGGTCCTACTTCATAGCTCGTATGAAGTCATACTGCCCCTTTATTCTTATTGATTGGCCTAGTCTAATTCTCTAATTATACACCTATTCACATTCACCAGTTTTGTCTTTATCTCCCCACTGGCCACCACTTCCTACTGCTCTTCCATGGATGTTTGCTATTGCACGTCCTTCTCTTTCTAGGACTCGTGGAAAGATACTGCGACAGAAGCAAATGATGATTCTGATTATTTTTGTATTATTTAAAAATTTCTTAACATACTTTACCAAGGGAGGGCACATGAAAGAAATGAGACTTTTTCAACCCAACAGAAGCAAGGATTAATAAATGTTGTTCAGTAGACATAGTTAAATAATTGAGACACACAATGTTAACAGAAATAAACACACATTTTTTTAAAGAAATGAAGCCAAGGCTTCAATAAAAAGTACTAGATATAATTGATGGTTCCAGATATGTTGCAAAAATTCTTAAGATTATCTTTTCCGGGGCCAGCATTGTGGCCTAGTATATGGCCTAGCATACCATAGGAGCACCAATCCAGCTCCCTGCTAATGCACCTGAAAAAGCAGCGGAAGATGGCCCAAGTACCTGAGTGCCTGCACTTATGTAGGAGACCCAGAAGAAATTTTGGGCTCCTGGCTTCAGCCTGGCCCAGCCCCGGCTATTTCAGCCATTTGGAATGAACAAGCAGATGAAAGATCTCTCTCACTCTCACTCTCTGTCTCTCCTCTTTCTGCAATTCTGCCTTTCAAATAAGTAAAAAATAAATATAAAAAGAATTATTTTTTAACAAGGAATATTAGCATTGAGATGATATAGTAACCTAATAATTATTTTTAATACTTCAAACTTGTGCTGTTTCTTATTGGTAAATATTATTAGTACTATTACCATTATTCCTAATTTTATATTTTGGATTTTATATACAAATTTTTAGTTTTGCTACAAATCAAAGCATTATATAAGCATGCCAGCTGGAAAATATGGTCATAATAGATTTCTTCACAAAATGAGAAGCATCTGTATTGAACATGTTAGCTTCTAAATTACTATAAATTATTTTATTTCCATAATATCTTTTATATCATTATGTCATATAGAATTTCTGAAAAGAATCCTTGCTCATTGTAGTAGTCTTATTCAAATACTTGTCTCCTCTGTTTCATAGTTTTATGAAACTTTCAATTAACTATTGAAATTAACTTAATTTTGTTTCAGAGCACACAAAACACCTGCTTACTATTTGACTAAAGAATTATCTAAGCAGCTTCACTATTAAAACTTTATCAGAACAATTACACCTGTTAATTTTTGGCACAGTTTCCATTTAAAAATAAATCATTACAAATAATTTCCTGTAAACCAGAAGACTGATATGGGCCTATATGATTGGTCACCCTTCATAACAGAGGTTTTTTTTTTTTTTTCCCACAGAGCAAGTCTGTAATAAACAACAAGAATAAAATTTACTACCTATTAATCATAGTATTTATTTTGCAAAAATTTTGTCTTCTGTTTTCACTTCTCTTACCCAATCAAAAGATAAAAGGTATATAGCCAATGCATAAAATTGGGTAGTTAATTTGCCCAATTAACTTACTCTGTGATCATACTAAAATCTGAAACATTTTTACTATTAATTTGACTCAACAGAGCACCTATACTTGAAAAGTGGAATTTCTTCTCATGATGTTTAATAAGCACCCTAGGAAGCCACACTTAACTGCAATCCTTTATATTAACTTCTTACTTAAAATTCTACAATTTGGTACAGTCAAAAATTTTGCTAAATAACACTTGAAATCACTTTGTTCTGCACACATTTTGAAACACATCCGTTGAAGTGTTTGACACATCTTATGAAAGAAGTCATAGATCTTACTTTTAAAAATAAAAACTATACAAGAAGATTAATCTTTCTTTCTCCCTTACCTTGAAAAATCTGGAAAGGCCCTTATAAAACAAAATTATGTAGATTCACTTAACTATGATCAATGTTAATTTTAAGATGCTTGTGTTCCCAATTTTTGGAAGAGCACCACAACTTACAAGTTTAGGGCTTAAACCAGACCACCTGAGCTTAGATCATAGCTCCAGTGTTTTCTTTCTTTCTTTTTTTTTTTTTTTTTTTTTTTTTTTTTTGACAGGCAGAGTGGATAGTGAGAGAGAGAGAAAGGTCTTCCTTTTGCCGTTGGTTCACCCTCCAATGGTCTCCACGGCTGGTGCACTGCGGTCGGCGCACGGCGCTGTTCCAAAGGCAGGAGCCAGGTGCTTCTCCTGGTCTCCCATGGGGTGCAGGGCCCAAGGACTTGGGCCATCCTCCACTGCCTTCCCTGGCCACAGCAGAGAGCTGGCCTGGAAGAGGGGCAACCGGGAAAGAATCTGGCGCCCCGACTGGGACTAGAACCCGGTGTGCAGGCGCCGCTAGGTGGAGGATTAGCCTAGTGAGCCGCGGCGCCGGCCGCTCCAGTGTTTTCATGCTGTGTGTTCTTGAGCAAGTTTGGATGCTCATCTTCAACTGTTCCTTTCTTTATAGATGAGGAATAATAACTACACCTGTATTATAGTGTTGTTGAAAGGGTGCTATGAATTAATACAGGTAGCATTCGGCACATCATAACTCTTTGAATAAGTGTAATTATTTTGGTACTGTTGATAGCTTACAATAGTTGATAGTTTTTCAAAATGCCACTGCATAAATGCCCAATATTGTACAAGCTCATGTGTACCAATTTTTTAACATTCTAGCTTACTTATTGTGTTATATTGCACCAAAGAATTGTCTAGTACATTTTGACTTTATACTGACTACATAAAATTTTATACTGACTACATAAAATTTCTATCAACTTGTATATGCTAGTGTTGCTGGCACTTTTAATGTTTCAAGATATACTTTTGAAGGGTCTTATGTCCATAGTTTATGATTTTTGTTCTTCTTTAATCAAAAGTACTCAGTTTTTACCTAAATCCATGGCTTTCTGACCTCAAAGGGATATTAGAAAAACACCTTGTTAAACTTATTATTCTCTGAAAGAGCCAAACACAAATGAATACGATTATTTATCTGTTAGGAATCCCAATATTTATTTACATATTCACAGTCAGGCTCCAAAAAGTATTAAGGGGATTTACAAATAATAAGATTTTTTTAAAAAAAGATTATTTTTATTTATTTGAAAGCGCTACGGAGAGAGAAGAGAGAGACAAAGAGAAAAACACAAGTTTTCCATCCACTGGTTCTCTCCCCAAATGGCCCCAACACCTAGGGCAAGACCAAGCTGAAGCCAGGAGCTTCTTCCAGGTCTCCCACATGGGTAAAGAGGCCCAAGGACTTGGGCATCTTCCACTGTTTTCCCAGGCAAGTTAGTAAGAAGCTGGATTGGATGTGGAGCAGTTGGAACTAGAACTGGTGCCCATATGGGATGCTGGCATCACAGGTAGCAGATTAACCTGCTACACCACAAAGCTAGCCCCAACAATAAGAAATTTTTGAAAATAAGAATAAAAATGCCAAGGCAAAGAGAAACTAGACTGACAATTTCAAAGCGAGTAAAGTTAGTACAGGCAATGCATGCCCACACGCATGATAGGTCTAAGCCGCAAGTTTGTCTTTATGCTTTTTAACAGACACACAAAGAGAAAACTGTCTTGGGATTCTCAATGCCCAGCCCAAACATCATGTGATGATGAGACCAGAAAAAACTCCTTAAGTGGTGAGTCTGCTCAATTACTTGCCTTCCCTTTATCTTTTCTCTGCTATTCAAGTAGATACAGTTCCATTTTATTCTAATGCAAACATCCATTTCTTCCTTCCTTCCTTCCTTCCTTCCTCCCTCCCTCCCCCCCCTCCCTCCTTCCTTCCTTCCTTCCTTCCTTCCTTCCTTCCTTCCTTCCTTCCTTCCTTCTTTTTTTAGAAAAGACAGAGAGCGCCCATCTGCTGGTCCATCCCCACAAATGCCAGCAGCAGAGGATGGCCTCATGTGGAGTCAGGAGCTGCAAAATGCAGTCCAGGTCTGCCACGTGGGTGATAGGAGTCCAACCACTTGAGCATCACTGCTGCCCACCAGCAACAGCACTCGCAGGAAGCTAAAGTCAGGAGTTCACCAAAAATCAAATCCTGGAACTCCTATGTGTGACATAGGCATCTTAGCCAATGTCTTGACCTTTGGGCTGAGTGTTCACCCCCGCCATTCCCTTTTCTTTTTTAATTTAATTTAATTTAATTTTAAAGCATCTAATATTTATTATTTCAAAAGCTTATTTATTTATTTGAAAGAGTTACAGAGAGAGAGAGAGGGAGAGACAAAGAGAGAAGCTTCCCATCTACTGCTGGTTCACTCCCCAGATGACCAAAAGGTCCAGTGCTGGGCCAGGTCGAAGCTTCTGCTGTTGCTTTTCCCAGGCCACTAGCAAGATGCTGGATCAGAAGTGGAGCAGCTGAGACATGAACCAGCTCTGATATGGGATGCTGACGTCACAGGCACCAGCTTTACCAGCTATGCCACAATGCCAACTCCCCTCTCTTTCTTAAAAAGCTTTATATTTATTTGAAAGTCAGAGGGGCAGGAGTCAGGCTTGGGGAAAGGCAAAGAGAGAATTAGATCTTCAGTTTCCTAATTACCTCCCCAAAGGGCCACAAAAGTTAGGGCTGGGCCAAGCCAAAGCCGGGAAGCAGACTCCATTTGGATCTCCCCAAGGTGGCAGGGGCTCAAATACTTGGGCCATCTTGCTCTGCTTTCCCAGGCACATTAGCAGGGAGCTGGATGGGCAATAGAGCAGCAAGAACTGGATTTGGCACTCCGATATGGGGTACCAGCTTAGCGAGAGGCAGTTTAACCCTCTGTGCCACAACATTGGCCCTTGTCCTTCCTTGTATCTCTGTTGTCTTAATCAATAAAACTCCTCAAAGCCTAGTTCAACTTTTTGGTTTTTGGGTAAGTAATCTAAGGAATCCTACACATTCTTCACATGGCTCATTCTTTCAAAGATTCTTTGTGAGGAGAACACCAAAATCTGCAAAATTTTAGGGAGGGGAGAAAGATCCAAATGATTTTTGGTAGAGTATTCCCTGTTTCCACTGTCAATTCCAGGGAAGCATTGCTTTTAAGCAATTGATAGAGTCTAATTAGTTTAATGTATAGCCATTCTTCGCAGGGAAAACGATAAACTCGAAAGAGAGAAGTGATAAGTCATAGGTGTAAGTAAGATATGTTATTGGTTAACAGCCAGCTTCTAATTCAGGGAATAGTTTACAATATATTTTTAAAGTATATCCACTTTACTGTAAACTACAAAATGGGTTTGTATTAGAAAGTATTCCCTCATTAATAGATTACACTAATAAAATAATAAGCTTGACTTCTTGCGTTACTTGGGATTTTTTCTTCTTGGATTTGTCATTTTTGTTTTTATTGGATTTAATTCTAAAGGCAGAGAGGAGCAAAGTGGGGACTAAATATGAATCCAGTACCTTTTATATGGCAGATTTTGTGAGGACATATTAATATTACTTTATTTCAGGGCTGGCATTCAGCCGGTGTTCACTGGCAGGGATTGCTGGTAGTTTATGACCAACATCTGTTCTGACCTGTTGCTGCCCAGCCCCAATCATTTGCACATTGTTAAGTATTTTAGCACAACTCCCACTTTGATTTCCAAATAAACCTCTAGGGAGATGGGAACACTAGGAATTGGAAGCAGAGACACTATTCAGAGACCCTTGGCTCTGACTTTGCCTGCTTCTCCCCATCCTGCCTATGAGAGGCTCTCTTGTTTATACCAGCCTACTTCTGGTATATAAACATTTATGTTCATAAACATTTCCTTATAGGGACAGATGTAGGCCATGGTTCTGTTTGAGTTTAAAACCCTGGCAGTAATGTCCCCGGCAGCTGTGTGGCCCATAGGGAACCAGAGGAAGAGAAAAGTCAAGCCAAAGTATGCTGTGTCTGCATGCACCTGCTCCTGCTACATGCAGCCACCTGGATCCAACTTCTGTATCCCTGGCTAAATAAACTGGAAAACAGCAGGTATGCATGTGATATCTTCCTGCCCATTTACAACCAATCTGAAATGCTATCAGTCCTATGATAAGTAAAGAAATTGTGGCACACAGTGGTTAACTTGCCTTAGGTGCCTAATGGTAAAAAGAATGGTACATGTTGTGTCTTTAAGACTCCTTTTAAACCTTTATACAGTCCAGCTACATATCTTGTTTTAGCTTTATTTTAACTGAAAAATCTTTCCCTTTAAAAACAATCTTACATAGTGTCGCTCCCCCTCTTCGTGGAGGAGCAACACTGAACCCTGCGCTGTTCTTTCGTCTGCTCGGCCCTCCCCGGGTTTGCTGCTGGTTCCTCCCGGGTTGGCTACTATCCCTTCCACCTCCGTGGAAGGGCAGTTCCCCCTGGCCACATTCCCCACTTCCGCAGGGGAGCGGCACACCGCCGGCCGGCTTTCTCGGGGGCTGCACGGGTGTTCCTTCAGCTAGATGTTCCCCTTAGATGTTCCTGGTGCATGCCGTCTCTCTCCTCCTTTATAGTCCTCCTCCGCCAATCCTAACTTGGCTGCCCACACGCCGAGTACGCTGCTCTCCTCCAATCAATAGCAAGTCCTACAGTTTATTAGTTGAACTGGAGGCAGCTGTGCGGAAGCTGTTTACTTCTCTCCCAGCGCCATATTGTGGGAGAGCAGATGCATAGAATAAGTCTTAATTCCAGTAACTCAGTCTAGTCCGGTTGCTCCCCACACATAGTATATTTGCTCTAGTTAAACAAGCTAGGGAAGTGGGTGTTTGACCTCATAGTTAACACATACGTTAGGATGCTCAGGTCTCACATTGGAGTACCACATCTAAGGACCTGATTTCAATCTTGGGCTCCAGCTCCCGATCCCACCTTCCTGCTAATGCAGGTCCTGGGAGGCAGCAGTGGTGGCCCTGGTAGTTAATGGCTCCTGCAGCTGGATCCTTGCTATCCATGTGGGAGACCTGAACTGAGTTCCCCATTCCCGGGTCCACCCCAGCTCAGTCCTTGTGGGCATTTGAGAATGAACCAATAGAAGGGAGATCTTCCTGTTTCTCTCTCAGCCTCTCAAATGATTAAAAATATGCTTAATTGACAAAATGTAAAAGGCAGCATGAGAGGTAACATTCACCCTCAGCTATAACTGCATCATCAGTGCAACTTCTGCTGCCTCTCAGGAAAAAAGCTTCTATGTTGTGGTGTTAAGGGTACAATTGGAAAAACCTTGACCTACAAAATGCTGCCACCCTCAGACCCACTCCATGTTGTTCACCTTGGTAAATAATTCATTCAACAAACATACTGTGTAGATATTGAGTGCCTGACTGTAGGAATACAAAGATAGATAAACAGTGTCTGCTGTCAAGAAGCTCACACTCCGAGGAAGGAGGAAAACATTAAAACAAAAAGCCACCTATACGGAGCCTTTTGTATCAGCACTCACAACTGTAAGAGATAGGAATGCTTATCCCTTTAACGGATGAGAAAACTGAAATCAGAAAGATTAAAAGAATGTATTGTCACGCACGGGAGAGTGACAGAAGCAGGATTACCACCCGGGGCTCAGGCATGCCAAAACCTAGGCTTCTCCTTCCATGGGGGGCGATGCAGCCCGCAGGTTGTTAAATCTACAACGGGAAGTAAGCACATTTCAACACTGACTAGAATTTAAAATGCAAATCACTTATACGAGAAGGAAAAACATCCACAGAAACTCACCGATTAAATCATTAAAGTCATTATCATCATAATACCACCTTACACAACCATTATTATTACACACCACTCGTTTTCCCTGTCTTTTCTCACAACAATTCTGTGAGGTAGGAAGGGCGGATGGCATTATTTCCATTTCACAGAAGCAGAAGTAAATCTCTGGGCTACCAGTAGAAGGTAACCTGGTAAGTAGGGATGAAATTTACTGGCCGAAGGAAAAGGAACCTGTCATGTAGTCGTGGTGCTGTCCCCAACCAGCTGTGAGAGGTTAGAGACATCAAGAAACTTTTTAAAGCCATGGTTTGCTCATCGGTAAAAGTAGAGAGTCCACGGCTTTCACCCTTAAGCCCAATAAATGACATTTATTTCAAAGTTATAATAAACGATGCATTTACTGCTCACTGTAAGTCTTATAAGAGCCCTACATATAAAATAATGAAACCTAGTGGGGGAGGGGAGGGCCTTCATTTCTAATGTGATAAATCTTCAGTTTGTCAAAAACCTCTCCTCACTCTCCATGGTTCAGTGAGGAATAGAATCCACTTCGATTCCAGAACATTTTACTATTTCATGCTGCTTGTTAAGATTAAACTAGAAGGCAGCTTCCTGATTTCCTGGATATAGAGCTTGGTTATGTGAACAATTTCACTTGTAATCTACCCTAGTTTAATTTGATCCACCTGATTGGGAGGTAGATGGGTAGTCCCTGCAAGTTAGAAGCTGTGAACCCAAATGTAAATCCAAGAACCTATGGATGGAAGAACACCGGAGAAAAATCTACATATGTATATATGTGTGTATATATGTATGTATGTATGTATGTATGTATAATGAGAAACATAGAGAAGGGATAGCACTATGTGAACGCACTACAGACCTTCCAGGCACAAGGAGAGAAGGGGAGGATGCATCTCCAGCGCACACTACCAAATTGGCAGAGCAGCAACATATCTTGGTGTTAGGGATTTTTAGTCTCCAAGTATCTGTAGAAACTTTCATTCCTTCGAAAGCAAAACACTGACAATTTCTTGACCGGCCTTGCTGATAATTTCATTTCCCAGAAGGCAGAGTAAGCATTAAGGGGAACTCCTGCTCAGGACCCAATTCTGACAGAAACCAGTAGGTAAAATGGAAATGATTGGAACCTTGGGGAAAAGCAACCATGCGCTCTTAGAGTTTGATTTAAGCAGTGTTCTGCCTATGCAAACACAAATGATTCTAATGAGCAAGAAAATGGTGAGGAAACTAAAGAAACCAGTGTGCTGCTCAGGGACTCACTGACAGGCTCTGAATTTAAAACAGCATGTGCAAAAGATGGTAAAAGGGGACAGATAATCAAGTACAAATATATGAAGGTAGCATAGACCCATAAAAATTTCAGCAAGACTGAAGCACAGAATGAGCTGGGGCTTGTGAAAGATACTGTTCAAGAGAACTCAAAATGCTTTTCCTTCGCATGGAATGAGGAGGGAGATCAATAAAGAAATAGGCCCATTTTCGTGAAGTTGAAGACATAAAATTCATTCATGAAAAAGCGAAAGCAAAGCGTCTGTACTCTTTTATGTTTCTTCCCTGTTGGCTCATTCATATCTCTGCTCACATGTCATGTCTGCAGAGAGAACCTCAGCCATTCTTTCTAAAATAGTTCTCATGGGTATTATCTAACCCTGAGACTTTTCGTTCTTCCAATCACTGACTTTCACTATTTTACATTCTTCGATATTTTCTTTTTTCTCTATTGCAATGTAAGCCCCCTAAGTGCAGGGAATTTGGTTTATTCACTATTGTATCTCTACAACCTTCATGTGCCAAGTGCTACTATTGAATAAGCACATGTCCAAGAATGAACTGAGGACAATTAGACTTTGGCTAAAAATTGAAAGAAAAAATAGATAATGGCATTATAATGTAGATAACATGTATTGAGCACCTAGTGTTACACTAAGTATTTATATGCAGTCAGTCGCTCATTTAATAATCACAGCAATACTATAAAGCATGCTTTCTTATCAGGTAGAATAATTTGCCCAAGATCAAATATTACGGTGTATGGATTCAGAATTGGAGCCAATATGGTAAGTACACAGTCTGAGTACTTCACCTACATGCTATACTGGGACTACATGGCTACTCTCGGTGCCAATATGTCTCTTGACTCAATGAAATATTAGCAGAGGAGGCTTTCTAACTGAGAATATGGAATATTTAGGTAACTACCTTTAAAAAGTGGGGGATGAAGAGAAACAAAGGGGAAGAATACCCATGTTTAAAAAAATGGTAATTTTAACACATTTAGATTCAAGAAACTGATGTAATTTGTGGGAAATTATAGATTATACTTATGAATGATTGCTTTATGAGTACTTTTAAAAGTGGTTATTAGGAAAGTATAAATTCAGTCCAATCTCATATATGCTTTTCTGTAAAAGTTAATAAACCAGTATGTCAGGGCAAAAGATATGGCTATCTAGGTTCTAGCAAACCATTTAATAAAGTATTTCTTTCTATTCTTGTGAACCAGATGGAGAGATACAGATTTAGGGATAGTCTGTGTTTTACAACTGGTGGTATGATCAGAGCCATGGCAACGTTAATAATTTGTTTTATCATGGAGAATGGTTTTTCAAGTGGACACCATAAGCCTTGAGCTCTGGCCTTATCTGATGTGAACACAGTTATCGGTGATTGAGATAAAGCTATCAGGAATGCCCATCAGGAAGCAGGTTCCAGGAGATAGGGAAGGTGAATACATTTGGTTACAAAATCAGGTTCTAAAAGTTCTTAACAACTAAAAGATGAACAAATCTAACATTATGTAATCTGGTTGAAATAATTGTGAGATCTTGCTTGGAGACCAGAACTCCAACTGCCTAAATTTGGTTTGAGGGATATGTGACTTAACAACAGTACCCACTGGGACAAAATAGGAGCTTACTTGGCAGGGAATCAATGGTATAATATGGTTACAAAAACACACACAGAGAGAAGAAGTATTTTAGGTTGCATTAAAGGATTTAGAATGTGCATAGAATAATGGAGCACATGATCAAACCCTATTTCGAGTTGTTTAGATTTCCATGCTCAGTTCTGAGAGTAATATTCTAAGGAAGTTATAATGGAAATACTATAAAACTTCTAAGATTTAAGCACCTAAATGGTGAGGGCACTTAAAATTATTTCATAAGAGAAAAGACTAGAATAATTGGGAATTTTTAGCTTGAAGATTTGCATTGCTGGTAATATCAGAATAGTATAATAGGATAATTTTAATGATTATTCCACATTTATTATTTGCTAAACACTATGCTGATCATTTTACACTCATTAATGCTGGCAACAACCCAAAGAAGTGGGTTCTAGGTTATTTTTATATTATAGATTAGAAAATTAAGGCTGAGAGAGATTAATATGTCCAAAGCAATAAAAGCTGGCTAGTGATAATGCTTCCATGTGAACCTGGGTCAGTCTTATTTTGTGCCTGCTCACTTACTCTCTACAGATATTCTTCACTAGGTAGAAACTGTATTATATTATGTATGTACTTATATGTTTGTATGTGATGATAAAATTATGTTAAATAACAAAATCAAAATAATACATGGTACAAAGATTAAAAATACATAAATATCAAAATGTTGAGTTGTATTTGGGTGCTAGGAATATTGCTATTTTCTTCTTTCACCTACTTTCTTTTTAAAGATTTATTTATTTACTTGAATGTCAGAGCTACAGTGAGAGAGAGAGATCTTCCATCTGCTAAAAAGAAAAACAAAAACACCCTGAATAACTTCAATATCAAGGGCTGTGCCAGTCTAAAGCGAAGAGCCAGAAGCTTCATCTAGATTTCCCATATTAACAGGGAACTGGATCAGAAGTGGAGTAGCTGGAATCGGCACCCATGTGGGATGCTGACCCCCCAGGCAGCATCTTTACCCTCTACACCACAGCGCTGGCCCCATACTACATCTATCAATATTAGAAAAGTCCCACCTACATTCTTTTATTTAAAAAAAAAATTATTATGTGAAATAGGGGTTAGCTTTCTTCTGAAAGACTCAAAGATGTTGAATTAAGATTCTTTAAGGTATCACAAGACATTTTTCAGTTTAAACACAGATTCACTTGCAGAATTTTTCAGAGGCAATAAGTTGATAGAAGAAAAAGTGTGCTTCCTGTTTCTAAGATGCTAATTCAAATCTGGACACATTAACATTTAATTATTTTATGTAGCCAAAATTATAATTTGAAAGATCCAGAATGTTAGAGATATGAACCAGGAAAAAATAAGCCAAGGACAAGGCAGTGGGTTAATATATTGCTTCATATCAGAGCCTTTCAGTCTATTTAAGAGGCCTCATTTTATAAATAATAAGTCTTAATAAAATTTTTGTTTAATAAATATATATATCTAGAACAGGAAAAATAGTCCATGGACAGTATTTAGTTTTTGTACCAGTCTTTTTACAAAGTATGCATGAACAGCAAAGACTGGATTGAAAGATGTCCTACTCATTTGTTTACTTAAGTCTCAGAGTACTTCTGTGCTGATACCTGAGCAGAGTAGGTGGTCCCTCCAGGAAGCGTCATTTGGGCATGAACTCCTCTCACACATTTGACATCTCTGCCTCCATTCCAAGTTTATATAAGCATCCAGCTTTCTTTCTTTTCTTTTTTTTTAAACTAAGACTTCAATTAACTAAACGGAAAACACCACGAAACCAGGACATATAACTGTTTTTGATCTCTCCTTTCTAAAATATTTCAGAACCCACATTATACAATGCTTGACATAATAGACATAAAACAAATATGCATTGAATTAATCAGTTTGGCAGATCCAATCTGCAAGTTTTTCCTTTAGAGTAGCTAAATATGGTCAGAAGGACTGCCTTGGATTTCAAGGATAGAATACAGCAATTCATTTCTAAGAATTGCCTTCATGTTTTATCCTTTTCGAGAGTCATACCTTCCTATCTGTGGGTAGATTCAAAGATCCACCACTTCAGTATTAGAGATATCTTTTATTTAAAACAAGGAAAGCCTTCCAGGGTATAAAGTAGTTGCCAATATTTATCAAATGAAAATACATAAATTGGACTTATAATATCGAGGCTCAGATAGAATTTGAGACAATGATGTCTCCTTTCTCAAGGTGAACTTGACATTAACTTTCACTTGTGGTCCTTGTAGCAGCATGAATAGGGCCAGGCCACAAGATAAGTACTCAAGAAGTCAGTGTCTCTGCCGGTATTTTCTACATTTTTCACATAGTTGGCAGCAATCATGATAGGGATATCCTAGTGCTGACACCAATCCATCAGCTCACAGTGAACAAATAGGCTTCATTTGTTCTTGCTATTATACATGGCACCCATATGACATTTTAGTAGCTTCTCAGGAGACAGGTGTATCATACCAACAATAGACATAAAATTTCAACAACAAAATCATTGAAATATGTCATCAGTGTGAACGGATCTTCATTTTCCTTCACAAAAGTATAATTAAATTTATTCAAAAATAATTTTGATAGTCGACGGCACAGTAAGAAATATTGGACAAAACACTGAGGCAGGAATTTTGGGGGAAGTGGTCACATGACCATTAATAATAAGAAAGCAACATGTGTCCATTATTCATGAGATGAACTCGGGAACAAATTCAAAATACCAATTTTATGACATACATGCCTATAGATTCTGACTCAATAGATATGGTCTGGGGATAAAAATTTGTAATTTAAAAAATACCACCCAAAATTCAGAGGCACCATCAGGCTTAGGAACGTTGGACATACTAGAGATAAGTAGGTAACACAGAACAGAACTTGCTTTCAAAAAAAGCTCACATTCTATTGGGTTTGCTAGCATATGAATGCTTTTATTAGAATGAGCAGAAGTGGAAGGTTATTGGGATACTTCAAGTAAGAAGGATATAGGCTAAACTAAGACAGTAATAGTGGGAACAGAGAGAAGAGCAAACACTTGAAACATAGTTTAGGGGTGGCACTGTGGCGTAGTGGGTAAAGCCACCGCCTGCAGTGCCAGCATCCCGGATGGGTGCTGGGCCGTGCCCTGGCTGCTCCACTTCCCATCCAGCTCTCTGCTATGGCCTGGGAAAACAGTAGAAGATGGTCCAAATCCTTGGGCCCCTGCACCCACGTGGGAGAACTGGAAAAAGTTCCTGGCTTCGGATCAGCGCAGCTCCAGCCATTGAGGCCATTTGGGGAATGAACCTGCGGATGAAAGACCTCTCCCCCACCCCCACCCCCGCCCCCATCTCTCCTTCTCTGTGTAACTCTGACCTTCAAATAAATAAATAAAAATTTTTAAAAAGGTAGTTTATAGGTAGACCTGACAGGGCTTGATAATTAACTAGTTGTGAATAAGGAGATGATATATAATTTACTGGGTTTGTTAGCTAGGGCTGCCATAAGAAATATCTCTGACTATGTGGCTTAAACAGCAGAAATGTGTTTTTTCAGTTTCAAAGAGCAGAAGTCCAAGATTAAGGTGTCAGCAGGTTGCTTATTCTCAGATTTTGCTCTTTGGCTTGTACCTGGCTGCCTCCTCCCTATGTGTTCACTTGGTCTGTTTCTTGGTGTGTCTGTGTCCTCATCAGGACTCACCCCAATGACCTCATTTAATCTTAGTACCTTGTATCTGAGTACTGTGATGTTTTGAGGTACTGGGGTTATAAGACACCAACAAATGAATTTGGGGAAAAACAATTCAGCCCATACCACCTAAGTAGAAAGTGAATTAAAAATCCATCAGCTAGGCACCAACCATATACCCAATGCTTGGTACATTCTTCCCATAAATTTCAGTTCCCTTCTTTTCCATTGAGGCCATGTGAAAGCTCAAGTAGAAAGTAACTGGAAAATAATATTGCAGGCAGGGAGGGTTTCCTCGATAGACTCCCTCTAGATGCCAGATGTTCAACTGTCAAAATACTGGTGATGTTGTAAACCTTGCCATAGATATAATTTTTGGCAGTGTTCTTATGTTGAATTGGTTCCAACATAAATCAGGGAGGTGGTACATTGTGGTCAAGGCAGGAGTTTAAAAGGACTCACCCAGGAGCTCTTACTAAATCCCTTCTCTTGTAATAGAAAAAGTATTAAAGGTATTATTAATTCATTGCCTTATATGACTATCAGCATGCAAGGAAACCACCTCAGAATTTAATTTTCTTCGTGTAAGGGTAGTTATCAGGACCATTTTTGTTGTAAGTTACACCACTCAACTCAAATAAGCTTCAGCAAAGGCAATTTACTGGTTCATGGATCCCTAGAAGTTTAATAACTGGAATTAAGGCTCCAAATCAGCCTTCCCTGGGATCTATCAACGAATGTATTCCACCTATGCCTAAGAGTCTATTCCATAATTTCAGTTAAAAAAAATTACAGAGACAGACTATGATTAGCTTAGCTTTGATTAAGGGCCCACTATAGAAGCTATCAGGGGTTTGGACTCAAGTAAGAGCACAGCTCCTTTCTAAAATATTTTCAGAACCCAAATGTAGAGGTATTTGAAAGTCCTTGAGCTTTTGGGTAAAAATACGCTGCACAAATAAAGGAGATCCTAATAATTTTGTACTATATCATTTTGAGCATTTAATGACATGATTTCTATCTGTAAAAATATTAAAGCTTAAACAAATTGTATATATTAATCATCATGTCAGTATTTTAATTTAATATAATATTTATATTGTTTATTTAAGCTAAATAAAAAATACATATTCTTATTTCTACTATTTTTAAATCCATTTTTTTGCTTGGTAGTTAAATGTGTTTATCACAGTCCATTTCAGTGTAATTAGATTTAGTTTACAGATTAAACTTAACTATTTTACTATTAATTTTACCCCTAAGAAGAATTTGCATGTTATTTATGATGAAATCAAATACTAAAATAACTTTTCAGATATAGTTTTATGTACAACAGAAATTAAGAACAAAAATCAGAAAGAAGACAAAAAAGGATGAAAGAATTCTGGTATTTGAAACCTTTATGAATCTGGCTCTGTTTTTCATCTTTTTAAAGTTAATTTTCGATCATCTGTCCTGTTTTCCAAGTGTGCTTGTGATTTCTGATTGTGGGCTTACATTCATGGAATTTTATCTGTGAGAATTCATAGAGTGATGAGATAAAGTTGGACTCTCCAGAGTAGATTTTCTTCTGATTCAAAAGGCACTAATCAGGACCAGTGTAAAATAAATTCATATCTTACAGTTATTAGACCACTGAGATCAAGTGAATTCTTGCTGGAAACACAGTAATGTAGGTTTATGATCATGGATTTTCAAAGGAGAATTTTGTTTTCCTTTTTTGTCATGCATTTAAGACACAGTTTTCCTTGCACTCCTCTGTAGGATGAGTTTATTTACAAGTTAACCAGGTATATGAATAAAAGTATGCCCACTTGGGATCCAGCACTAAGCCCCAGACTTTGTTACTTTTCCCTACTCCATCAGACACAGGAAACCTGAAATTCATGTTCCCTTCATTCAATAAATGTCCTTAAGGTGAAAGTTGTTTCAATTCTCAACAACCCATCATGAGAAAAATTATATTATCCTCTAAATGTAGAAAAGAAACTTGGTAAAATTTAAGATTCATTAAAGACCCAAAGCAGATTAAATATAAAAGGGAAACTTCTTCACTTGATAAAGAGCCTACAGTGTAATGGTGAAATGTCCAAAATATTTTCTTTTAAAAATCAGGCAAAGACAAAGCTATCCAGTATCACTATTTCTATACAATATTAGATTAATGGTCTAGGTGGTGCCACATGTGAGAAAGAAAACTAAAGAATTAACACTACAAAGGGAAAAATAAAACTGACATTACTTGTAGAAGATATGATTGCTTATATAAGAAATCTAACAGAAAATACTGATAAATTATTAAACTAATAGGAAAGCTTAGAAGTTTTGTTGGACAAAAATATAAAAATTAATTATAGTTCTAAGTACAGGAACAAACATTAGAAAGCATCGCTTAAAAATAAATCAAGGGCAGGAAATCGGCAGAGCAGTTAGAATGCTGCTTGGGATGCAGTATGTGAGTTTGGCTCCTGCTCTGCTTCTGATTTTAGCTTCCTGATGCTAATGTGTATCCTGGGAGGCAGCAGGTGGCTCAAGTACTTGGGTCTCTGCCACCCACATGAGACCTGGATTGAGTTCCAGTCTCCAGGCTCCAGGCTTTGGCCTAGCCCGGCTTTGATATAGACAATTGGGGGCTAAAACAGTGAATGGGAGATTCTCTCTCTCTCTCTTAAATATATATAAAGATATTTTAAAAATTTTAGTATCAAATATATAACTTTGAAATATTATATGTAGAAGTATTTAAGGAGAGCTCTAACAAATTTATGTAGGAAATAAAACCTTTTCAAAAAACATTATAGGGGGCCGGCACCGCGGCTCACTAGGCTAATCCTCTGCCTTGCGGCGCCGGCACACCGGGTTCTAGTCCCGGTCGGGACGCCGGATTCTGTCCTGGTTGCCCCTCTTCCAGGCCAGCTCTCTGCTGTGGCCAGGGAGTGCAGTGGAGGATGGCCCAGGTCCTTGGGCCCTGCCCCCCACGGGAGACCAGGAGAAGCACCTGGCTCCTGGCTTCAGATCAGCACAGTGCGCCGGCCGCAGCACGCCAGCCATGGCGGCCATTGGAGGGTGAACCAACAGCAAAAGGAAGACCTTTCTCTCTGTCTCTCTCTCTCACTGTCCACTCTGCCTGTCAAAAAAATAAAAATAAAAAAATAAAAAAAAATTAAAAAAAAAAAACCACACACACACACATTATAGGGGCTGGTGCTGTGGAGTAGCAAGTAAAGCTGCGGTCTGCAGTGCCAGCATCCCATATGGCCGCTGGTTCGAGTCCCGGCTGCTCCACTTTCAATCTAGCTCTCTGCTGTGGCCTGGGGAAGCATAAGAGATGGATCAAGTCCTCGGGCCACTGCACCCACATGGGAGAGCAGGAGGAAGCTCCTGGCTCCTGTCTTCAGACTGGTGCAGCTCCAGCTGTTGTGGCCAACTGGGGAGTGAACCAGTGGATGGAAGACCTTTCTCTCTCTGCCTCTCCTCTCTGTGTGTAACTCTGCCTTTCAAATAATTAAATAAATCTTAACAAAATAAAGAATAGTCATATGGGGTAGGCACTGTGGCACAGCAAGTTAAGCTACCATGTGGGGTGCTCACATGCCATGTCAGAGTGCATGGTTTGAGTCCTGAATATTCTGCACTTCCTCGGAGGCGGCGAATGATGGCCCAAGAACACAGTTCTTGCCACACGTGAGGGAGATCTGATAGAATCTGTGGCTCCTGGCTTTGACCAGAAATGCCTTTTTTATTTATCTAATGTTCTGATACCAAACAGAATAAGGCATATTTGAACCAATGTAAAATGTAGTAAATCATTTCACAAGCCAACTTAGGATGTTGTTTAGAAAATCAGGAAGGTAAAGCAAAATGGGCCAGTCAATCATCAAGAAAGATATCCCACCTTCCAAGAGAATGGCCACTAACAGATAACAAATTCAACTCACAGCTTTAAAAGCAGGGCTTTAAAAACAAACAAAACCCAACATGATCCAGTGGTGGTAATCAGCACACGAAGTGAACTCCCTCTTGTAAAATCCCATCAATTGTTTTTTGCTAATTAAGATGAATATTATTCCTGTGAAATGAACCAAAAAGTTGTATGAAACTGGAAATCCCATAAGAGATCTATAATCTACAAGAGTAATTGGATGCAATTCTAACTGAAGGAACAGGAGAGGACTATTTTTATCTTTACTTTTTCAAAATCTTAAAAGTAATCAACCTGTTGGCCAATCAACAATGCTTTTATATTACTATCATCTGACCTAAAAATTGACTTTTTTAAAGCTAGAGAACAGTTGTGGAATTTTAAAAGTTAGATGACAAAATGGCTATTGACTATAATTGACTACAATATGGAACTTTCATCATAAATGTAATAAGGTAGCAATTTTTTATTAATATCCTCAGAAATAAAGTATATTTTGTTGTTGACTGAAGATTAGAGGCTGTGATTATTCACTGAAATTTGCATTAAGTACATTTGTTCATTAAGTACAGCCAAAATCATAGATGAAAGGGGAGATCTATTTTGTTGGAGTATAGATTAATTATATTGCAAGATTAACTTTATCTAAATAGTTAGCATTTATCATTATCTCAGAAAAAAATGAAATGCTGAAGTATTCTCTTTTAAAGTTCATTTGTATCAGACACATATCAATAAAATACATATTTACATTTCAGTTCAGTTCACATGGTAATTCAGAACTTTGACTCTTTTCTCAAATTTGCATGCTTCTAGATCAGAAAAGAATCATTTGAATGTGATGTTTTATTTATCCAATAATTTGTTGCATTGCCCCAGATCTTGGTTTTAGACTGGTGGTTAATTTTGTATTTTCTTTCTAAAATGCCGTGATATGTTAGCTGTCCTAAATATTTTATAAAGTGGATGCAAATCAGGAAATTATGGAATGCTATGGATCAGAGGGTTAAGCCACAACTTGGGACACTGGCATTCCATAATGGAGAGCCAGTTCAAGTACTGGATGCTCTGCTTCCAAACCAGCTTCCTGCTAATGTACCTGGGAAGGCAGCAGATGATGGTCCCAATATTTGGACCCATGTGGGAGACCTGGGTGGAGTTCTGTGCTCCTGGTTCCTGCCTGGCTCAACCCTGGCTATTACCAGCATTTAGGGGTGAACCAGTGGATGGAAGATATCGCTATTTCACTGTCTCTCTCTGTCACTCAGCCCTTCAAATAAATAAATAAACATATTTTTAAAAGACAATTATTTGACTCTCCAGTATATTATAATAGCAATTTGGCAATATAAATCTATTAAATACACATTTCCATACACAAATTAGTATGAATTTGTCTCTCTAGTCTCTGACTCACAGTAAAGTCAGAAAATTCAGATTAAATTTTTAGGTAACTTTAAAAAATAGTAATATGGTGTGGATATTACCCTTATTGCACAATATAATTCGGATGAGACTGTCAACCATATTTGGAAAAGGCTTTCATTTAAGTGACATTTACAAATGAATGAATTTTACCCCTTTAATCACTGAAAGCTTTTTCATTCTTGAGAGCTTGTTTGGAGGTTCTAGCAGGGGAGCGCAGCTACTCATATACCCTTGACCGAAGACCAGTCCTCCTCTAGCGGGGAAGGTCAACCGAGTGCGCAGCTTCGGGAGGGACGCACATGGAGTGGTGAGGGAGGAAGGGGACACCCGCCTAGCCAGCCAGATCAGCCGAATCAACCCTGGCGATCAATGGGGTGACAGATGTCGCAGCCAGCTCGCCCTCATATCCATTCTTTTTCATTCTAAGGACAGCACATACCACAATATTTTCTTAAGCTAAGTATAGTAAGTTTAAGGATATATCATTTTATTGTAAAATTCAAGGGATATAGATTTTCTTCAAAAAACCTTTCAATATAACTGATTTAATAGATCATGAATTTTATTTTAATTTTGTTATTAATTTTTTAAATTTTTAATTTATTTGACAGGTAGAGTTATAGACAGTGGGAGAGAGAGACAGAGAGAAAAGTCTTCCTTCCGTTGGTTCACTCCCCAAATGGCCACTATAGAAGGTGCTGCGCCAATCCGAAGCCAGGAGCCAGGTGCTTCTCCTGGTCTCCCACGGGGTGCAGGGCCCAAGCACTTGGGCCATCTTCCACTGCCCTCCCAGGCCACAGCAGAGAGCTGGACTGGAAGAGGAGCAACCCGGACTAGAACCCGGTGCCCATATGGGATGCCAGCGCCGCAGGTAGAGGATTAACCAAGTGAGCCAGCCCCAAATTATTAATTTAAAAATTCTTTCTTTGAAATGCAGAGAAACTGACACACACAGAACAAGAGAGAGAAAGTTCTCTTCTGCTGGTTCACTCTCACTGGCCTAGGACGACATGACTAGACTGAAGCCAAAGTGTGGGAGCCGGGAACTCAATCCACGTGTTTCATGCCGGCTGCAGGAACCCAATTACTTGAGCCATCACTGCTGCATCACAGGGTCTGCACTGGCAGGCAGCTGGGGTCAGGAGCAAGAGACTCCAGTATGAATGTGGCTATCTTAAATGTATATTAACAGCTATGCCGAAGGCTCACCCAGACCAGATTTTTAAACTCAAGTGTATGATGTATCTCACCCCAAACCATACTTTGATTCTTACTCCTGATAAATAGCTGAGAATAGCTTCTAGCTCCATGTATTCCTCTCTCCTGTTGGCTTTTTATAGCATTCCTTCTATTTGTGGCTGAACAGAGAAATGATTCTGTTATAACTTTATGTAAACCAAGAATAGAAGTGAGGACTTGGGAAGCAGTAATATGAATAGTATTAGATGCAAACTAAAGTTCTCCCCCCAACCCAAATTCTTCTGAAATTAACTGGCTTAGTTCCAGATGGCTAATATTTCATGACAGTGAGGCATAACTACTATATATGATTGATGCTGTTTTCACCTTATAATAAGTTACTCTTGAGGAGAATCTTTTAATCTCAAAAATATTCTAACAGTTATCTTATTTATTATGATTACTTTTAATAAATGACATTAAATTTATTGTTTTAGGTTAAAGCAATTCTTTTTTTCAACTTTTATTTGATAAATATAAATTTCGAAAGTACAACTTTTGGATTATAGCAGCTTTTCCCTCCATAACTTCCCTCCCACCCACAACCATCCCATCTCTCACTCCCTCTCCCATCCCATTCTTCGTTAAGATTCATTTTCACTTATCTTTACACACAGAAGATCAACTTAGTATATACTAAGTAAAGATTTCAACAGTTTGTACCCACACAGATACACAAAGTATAAAGTACAGTTTGAGTACTAGTTTTACCGTTAATTCACATAGTACAACACACTAAGGACAGAAATCCTACATGGGGAGTAAGTGCACAGTGATTAAAGCACTTCCTATTCTAAGATTTCTTTATATTTGCCTGGCTTTCTATTATACTTTATTTCTTTTTAGCCTTGGATTTTAAAATAATTCTTCACATTAAAATTACAAAGATGATATAGGTTGCAAATGGATAAATTATACAGTAGATTTTCAAAGGAAATTTTATTATTATTGAATAGTTTGATCTATTGACTTAAAACATTATTTTATTATTTTATTTTATTTTTTCAACTTTTATTTGATAAATATAAATTTCCAAAGTACAACTTTAAGATTATAGCAGTTTTCCCCCCATAACTACCCTCCCACCCACAACCATCCCATCTCCCATTCCCTCTCCCATCCCCTTCTTCATCAAGATTCATTTTAAATTATCTTTACATACAGAAGATCAATTTAGTATATACTAAGTAAATATTTCAATAGTTTGCACCCACACAGAAACACAAAGTATAAAGTATTGTTTGATTACTAGTTATACCGTTAATTCACGTAGTACAACACATTAAGGAAAGAGATCCTACATGGGGAGTAAGTGCACAGTGACTCCTGTTGTTGATTTAACAATTGACACTCTTGTTTATGATGTCAGTAATCACCCGAGGCTCCTGTAATGAGCCGCCAAGGCTATGGAAGCCTCTTGAGTTTGCCAACTCCGATCATATTTAGACAAGGCCATAGTCAAAGTGGAAGTTCTCTCCTCCCTTCAGAGAAAGGTACTTCCTTCTTTGATGGCCCATTCTTTCTGCTGGGATCTCACTCACAGAGATCTTTCATTTAGGTAAATTTTTTCTTTTTTGTCACAGTGTCTTGGCTTTCCATGCCTGAAATGCTCTCATGGGCTTTTTAGCCAGATCCGAATGCCTTAAGGGCTGATTCTGAGGCCAGAGTACTGTTAAAACATTATTTTAAAAGTCTCACCTTGATAGAACTTTTCCTAGCTAGGCCTTTTCTTCTTGTGAAAAAAATTAATTAAATGCCAAATTCCTACATACTGAAATTCATTGTGAAACTGTAGATTTTTAATTTTTTGTTCTAAAATTATTTGATTTTCCACACATATGCTTCAATTTCAGGAGCACTGATTATCAGAGAAGAATTAATAAAAGCAATAGCTTTATCCTCACTTTATACCCTTTATTTATTCACTTACATTTCTGCTTCCCTCTGAGATTAGGTAGACAATGTTTTCTTACTTGTGTGAGGTCATTTTGGTTATGTAGTTGACATAAAGAGATATTTTCCAGTTTTATATACACATTTCACATTTATTTTCTAATAAATGTACTCTTTTGAATGGCTTTTCAGATAATGCTTTTTTGAATATAATGAATATAAAAATATTTACTGCAGAAAATTCAGAATATGAAGGAAGAAGGATAGTAAACTACTCTCATTCCCATTCTTCTGTGTACCTTTTATGAGCCTTTTTTTTTCTCAGTTCACCATATAATATCAGTTGTCTCTGTCTATACACCGGTATAGAACATACAATGTAATTTTGTGATCTACTTTTTCACCTACATGACGCTTTCTGATGATTGGTTTATTTCAAAGTGTTTTTTTTTTTTTTTTTTTCAGGCACGAGAAATTCTTTCATTTTATAGGGATACCCAAGAACCACTGGGAACCACTGGTGGAGTGTGGGGGAGGGAAGTGTTGGGGGGGGAACTTCATAAAACACAGTAATAACTTGCTGGGAAATATCATTTTACACTGACCTTTCCTATTCAATAAGATTAATTTTTATTATTATTTGGCCTGTAAAGAGGTTATGAACAAGACTAAAACTACATATTACTTTTTATGTCATGACAACAAAACTATGTATTTAAACAAAATCATACAGTAGCTAGCTTGCCTAGGAGAAGTTATAATGTATGCTTTTAGAAAATAAACATTTTTAAAATCACAGATGCTGCAAAGCCCTGGTCAAACATAAGTTACAATCAGTTTTTATGTAACAGTAAAAATTCCAAAGAACTCTTACTCACCCACTCTCAATATGCATTGCAGAAATGCTTTCTCAGTCTGCTCATAGAATATAAACTACATTTGTGTCTTTATCTGTGTATATTTTAAAGTGAATTACCCCAGCAAACAAAATGTCGAATATGCTATGTTCAACTGCAATCCAACATAGAAAGCAAAACCTTATATTCCCTTTGAAGAGCCTGTAGCATACTTGGTGTGAACTTTAGGAGGCTCATAGAATTTGTAATGCAGCATCCATTTATTTGTAAAAGTATAAGCTACCTTATAATTACCAGATCATTCAATACTTTTAGTAAATGATATTCCACTTTCACTATAACAATTCAGTTTTTCTTGTTTGTGCTTGGTACTATCAAATATAGAAAGATTCTTTACTTACCATTCAGGGAAAGATGAAATTTATCATTGTGCCATAAACACCCTAGAAAACAAAGAAAATATTATTATTTACTATACTTTCATCCACAGGGATCCTAACTGCCAACTGTAATGCATCACAGCAAAACAAAAATGAAGGAAATCTATTGCAGAAAACACAAATCAGTGTTCTAAGAATTCTGGAACATGTATTACACGCCTTTAGACAGAGTTACCTTAAACAAGTGTTAGGATAAGTACTTTCGAATACAGAATAAAACACTTTAGTTTCCACAAAACAAATGTTATAGGATTAAGAGAAAATTGTTAATTTGTTTATTCACTCTGCCCTTTAACTCCTTTGAAATTTTCATGGATACGTATGGTACACTAAACATAAACTTTAAGGGAGAATTAGGGGTAGTCCGCTTTCCTGAAGTCGACATTAATGACCAATATATCCATTTACATGTTAATAAATTTCCTGTCTAGAATTTTGAACTTAAAATCAGATGTAGGAGCTGAGAAACAAAATTAATAGACAAACTCCTATTTTTCCATAATAAGAAACTATTCATTTTCTTGTTGCTTCCTGTTGATGAACTACAAAGTTTCACTTACATCACATGATAAGGATTGGAACAAAATTTTATGTTGAAAGGGTATTTGTTCTTGAACCTATTATGTTCTTTAAAAAGTTTTAATTAACATTTACTTTCATTTTTAGCAATTAATAGAAAATCGTTCTTTGTGTCAATAGTTCTACTATAAAGGAAAATGTCAGGATGCATGAAAATGTGCTTTTCCCTCATTCTGATAATTAGTATTACTAAACATTGGTTCTTTTCTGCTCCTTTATGTTGTTTTAATTCTCTTCAGGTATAATGTAGAGAAAAACATAGCAAGTTCATATCCCTTTGTCAAAGCTATATAATGGTTAAGGAAATTAATTTAAAAAACTTTTTATTTTTTATTTGAAGGGTAGATAAAGAACTTGCATCTGAGGCCTATTCCCCAAATTCCTGGACCAGTCTCAGGTCGAAGCTGGGGAGCCTGGAACTCAACCCAACCCATGTCTCCCACATGGGTAACTGTATGAGCCAACTAGCTGGTGTCCCAATCAGCATTTCAATTGCTAGACCAAACACCTGCCCCAGGAAATTTAATAGGTAACTAATACTGAAGTTCACTAATTTTTAAAAGATTTTTTGCTGTGATGTAGTGGGCTAAACTTCTGCCTGTGGCTCCAGCATCCCACATGGGCACCAGTACGTGTCCTGGCTGCTCCTCTTCTGATCTAGCTCTCTGCTATGGCCTGGGAAAGCTGTGGGAGATGCCCCAAGTGCTTGAGCCCCTGAATTTGCATGAGACACCCCAAAGAAGAAACTCTGGCTTTGGATCAGCCCAGCTCTAGCCCTTGCGGCCATTTGGTGAGTGAACTAAAAGATGGAAGACCTTTCTCTGTGTCTCTCCCTCTCTGTGACTGTATGTCTACCTCTCAAATAAATAAATAAAAAGATTTTTTGCTGAAAAATAGAATTTGTAGGGTATCCTACTTAGATTTCCACATAGAAAATATTTTATTGTTTAGACACTTGTACTTTAGACATTTGGATATTAAATATCAACATCTGAAATTCCTTGATGATTCCCGAGTTCTCCTTATGAATGCAATTTTTAGGGGAAATTATTGTTTTTATTTAATCAGATATTAATAATTCACATCAAAATTTTGTGTCTACTGAATGATTAATGCAAACTATTAATGGAAACATTTTAAACTTAGAAATATTTTATTGTATGTTATACTTATTCCTAAAGAATTATTAATAGAACTTTTCATATTACAACTCGTAGTTAGTTTCTAAAATGCTAAAAGAAAAATCAAAGTATTTTTAAGCACCAGCTCCTGAAGAGGGCAGCACGTTCTAGATATTATTGAATTCTAAACTCAACTGTGACAGCTTTGGCTTTAGTACATTTTTTCAAGAGCTAGAAGGGGGAAAATGTGTTTTTTCCTATAGATGTCTGCTCCCATGATACAATAAACCAGCAGAAATTCTAGGCATTTGCAGACCAAGGTCAAAACTGAATTTGATTATTAAAAGAGAACATTCAAATTAGATACCTACAGCAATGTATTTAGGAAAGGAACAACAAATTACTAGGAAGGAGACTTTCCATGAGGAATGTGTTTTATCTTAGTACTGTAGATAACTTTTCCTATTGACAGTGCATTGACTGTCAAAACTATTAAAGGGGTTACATTTAATTATCTCATTTCTTGCACGTTTCATCTCAATTGCTATGGCAACTTCCATTTGCTTCAGCAGCAATGCACACTTTAATCGGATGTTTCCTCCTTATTTCTCTGTGAACCAAAACGATGTAGTCAAATTTACAACCAAGTCCTGATGAATCTGATAACACCTCTTACAATTTAATGTGCAACTTGCCTCCACCCACAGATATAAAATATTTTCAGAGAGGATTATTGGACAAGTATAACACTTAACAAGAATATCTGTTTGGACCATCCTACTTCATTGATTTATTTTGTATAGTTACTTTTTGCTATTTTTTCCCACTAATCCTTTCTTAGAAGCTTTTTATCAATTTGAAACTCACTCTAGCCAGGCACTAGTGCAGGTCACCTGACCTCAGTAAGAAAGTGGGTGAGTAAAGGAATCCTCCAGTGTTCAAATGTCAACCCTCCTCAACAAGTCTATTGAATTATTTACCTTTTATCTGAACATACTTTGGTTTGGCACATCAAAGAGCCTTTTTCTATTTCTTGAATACAGGTAAGAGAAGGAAGGAAAATAATTAAAGACAAGGCAAAATCTGATCCAGGAGGAAAACTGTAGAATATCGAAATTAAGTGGAGGGCCACGCATGAAGAAAATTTGGTCAAGCTTCAGTAACATAACAATCTTAATGAGAAGTGAAATCATAATGTGTTAAATAGTTGATGTCACTTGGATGAATATTAATCATCTACCTTGCTTGCAAAAGATTAGAAAAACTTTTGTAGGCACATAAGGAATATTCACACTGTCTTCGATTCTAATTTAAAGTGTTGGCTATTTATATTTTCATAAATGTTTTGAATTTTGCAAATAGTAACTATTTTAATTTGATTCTGTATAATAAAAATTTTTAAAACTGTAATTAAGAGTTAAGTGATCTAAGATCTTCCTAATAAATTTTAGTGGATGCTAACATTTGTATTTAGATAGTAAACATTTTATCCTACAGTTGAGATAGTCCTCTAGTGAAGTTTTTACATCTATAGCTGACAGTAATATTTCAACATGTTTTTTTCAGTCATCAATAAGCAATGCCTAGTAAAATTTTCATTAATGGAGGCAACCAGAAAGATGCTTTCTATAGCTGAGTTTACCAATCTGAAGTTTCAAGAGCAATTTCTAGATTGTATCATATATTACACATGTTTAATACAGCAACCAAAACTTAAACATGAAAAAGACTATTTAAAATACAGGTTTTGGGTGGGTGTTGTGGTGCAGGGGCTTAAACCACTGCTTGGGATCAAGTCCTGCCTCTGATTCTGATTCAGCTTCCAGCTGATTCACCTTGGAGGCAGCAGATGATGGCCCAGGTATTGAGATTCCTGCCACCCATGTGGGAAATCTCAATAAAGTTCCTGAATACTGGCTTTGAATGGGCCAACCACAGTTCTCTCTCTCTCTCTACTCCCCATCTCCAGTCACTCTGCCTTTCAAATAAATAAACTTAAAAATAAACAAAATACAAATCACATATTTTTAATTGAGCTCAATATTAGCATCCAATGTTCAAAAAGTGGTTTTTAAATAACTTCTCATTAAGAATAAAGTTTGGAATCCATATAACGTTAGGAGTAGGTGAAGGAGTAAGAGAGGCTTAATTAGACAGAGAAACCTAGGACCTGGTCTGTAGCATAGCGAGTTAAGCTGCCACCTGGGACACGAGCACCCCTTATGAGTACCAGCTCAAGTCCTGGCTGCTGTACTTCCAAAACAACTCCCTGCTAATGCACGTGGAAAAGTAGTGGAAGATGCCCAAGTGCTTGGGCCCCTGCCGCCCGCAGAGGAGACCCAGTTGAATTTCTAGGCTCCAGGCTCTGACCTGGCCCAGCCTGGGCCATTGCTGCCATTGAGGGAGTGAACCAGTGTGTGGAAGATTTCTCTTTCTGTGATTCTGCCTTTCAAATAAATAAAAGAAAGGGGGTGGGGAGAGAATGAGAGAGAGAGAGAGAGATAAACCTATTCATAAAGAGGAAGCATACATTGTATCTTCAAACATTTGAAGGACTTTTTATGTAAAGGAGACAGTGTCTTTGAAAACGAAAACAAATGGTAGAAATTCCCAAGAAATGGAGTCCAGCTTTATATAAGGGCAGACAAAAATAAGTAGAATTGCTTGTCAGTGACATAAGCCATGAAGCAGTAAGTTTATTGCATGGGCATATTTCACAAACTGTTTGCATATGAAGTCTTTCTTTTCTGTTGCTTGAATTCTGGGACAGCATTGTAAAAAATGTGGTAGAACCACTCCACCAATTTAGGTCTGAGAGTTAAGATGAGTCACTTCTTAATGTCAATATGGAAACCCAGTAATGACCTGCAAACAGCATATTCAGCAGCAAGTTTGGAAATCTACTTGGGAGAAGGGGTCTAAATGAGAAAAACAAACTGCTCTTAGTGAAGTTATCTAAAACCTCCAAGGAAACGTGTAAATCGGTCCTAACTGGCATTCATTCAAGAACCTCAGTAGATGCCAGAGAGTGACTGGAGGTGAAGAATGAGTCTCCCTTCAGTCTTGACTTGGCTCCTCTACCTGAAGTTGGGGTCCTGCCAGGCTTTGCTTATGCTACCGCCTTAGACTTGTTCTCTGGATGAAAGGAAGATTTTGGCACTAGCATCAAGCTCTATATTCACTTAAGAAATAATAATTGCTCAATTAAGGGACCAGAGTTTTTCTTCTGTATCCAGAGAAATTAAAAGTTGAAGAGAAAATTGCACATCACGTGTAGGAGCTCATCTTCAACAAGATCGCTGAGTGCGCTAAAGGGAAGTTGTCACTAATTGGAAGATAACGAATCAAAGGAAATGACCGATTCTTCTATCCAAGGAATACGCACCCTTCGTGTAACATCACATTTTGTAAATTTCTAGTTTTATGCTAGTTTTTAGAAATAGTACTTTTACTTGGTTTGATTTTGAAGTTTCCTTGTGTGACCCCACTCTAATCGTATTGACGGCATCAAGGGGCTCACAGCAAATCTTTCTGCAAATCTTGTCGTTTTTCAAAAACAAGAAAAGATAACATTCCTTTTACTATTACAGAACTTAAGATATTAGATACTTCAGTAAGAATTTCATCTCCTCTGCCCCTCCACCTTCAAATGAAACTTCTATATTGGTTAGAATTCCCCCAGCTGAGGTTTTGCTAGCAAATGGTCTTGAAACTTGTTTCTAGAATGCTCACCCACAAAAGCTTTTACTAGCCAATTCCATTTGGTTGGCTGTGCTCCAACCTAGTCTCTGGTGAACGCAAACATTAACTACAGAGAAGCCGAAACTTCCATGGCACCCTGGAGGAACTTTCTGATCCAAAAGACACTACTGGTGAACCAAAGTGTCTTTGCAAACTCGTGAATGTTTCCTTATGTCATGAGTAGCAGTAGGAGCAACGGGCTGCGTTTGTGCAATGTTGTTCCATGTGTGTAAATTTAGTTCCCAACCTGTGATTGAAGACCGTCTTCAATTCACAAGTGTTTATTTAGTGCCTGCCATTTCTCAAACTAAGCAGTCAGAAAAGGACAAATAAGATAGTATTTGTTAATGAATGAAGACAGACTACTAAAAAAGTTAGAGTCATTTATAGGAATTAAAATTAACATGACACAGTTAAAGCCCAATATCTCTTTGTCTAACCCCTATCAGTTGAAATATTAAATCAGTTCCATGTCACAAAAGGCTTCCTCCTGCCCCAAGATTTATTTATTTATTTGGAAGGCAGAAATACAGGGAGAGAGGAGAGAGAGACAGAAACAGAGAGAGAGAGATCAATCTTCCATCTGCTGGTTCACTCCCCACATGGCTGCAGTGGCTAGGGGTGGGCCAGGCCCAAGTCAGGGGCCAGGAACCAGGAGCCAGGAGCTTCATGCAGGTCTCCCATGTGGGTGTGGAGGCCCAAGGGCCATCTTCCTCTGTTTCCCCAAGCACGTTAGCACTGCTGAATCGGCAGTGGAGCAGCCAGGACTCGAACTGCGGCCTCTATGAGATGCAGCAGGCAGAGGTTTAACCTTCTAAACCATAACGCCAGCCCAAAAAAGCTTAAATATATTTTAATAATATTACTTCATTTAAGTAGTTTTGACCAAAAAAGTGCAAAAAAGTACAAATTATATGGATTTATCCAGTGTGGATTAAGAGTGAAATGGTGTTGACTTAAATGCAAGTAGTGTTCAGGAAGATTAGTGTAGTTTAAATGGACTTTATTTCATGAAAGCTATGGAACCTTTGGCTGCCCTTCAAGATGGAATGAGATTTAAATAGCAGGAGGGAGGAAATAGGGTATTTCCAGGGGAGCTAAGAACATGAGCAAACGGATTGCCTTGTATGCAGAGAAATTAGTGAAAGGATTTAATTTTTTTTCTTCCCTTTCTTTCCTTCTTCCTACCTACTTCCTTCATTTTTTCTCCCTCCTTTCCTCCCTCCCTTCTACTTTGTTTCCCTCCCTCCCTCCCTCCCTCCCTCCCTCCCTTCCTTCCTTCCTCCCTCCCTCCCTCCCTCCCTCTCTTTTTCTTTTCTATTTGAAAGGCATAGAGAAAGAGTAACAGTTACAGTAAAGCAGAGAGTGATCTCCTATCTCCTGGTTCATTCCCCAAATGCTTTCAACAGCAGTGTTGGGCCAGGCTGAAGCCAAGAGCCAGGAACTCACTGCAGGTTTCCCGTGTGTGTCAGAGATGTAAGTCATCACCTGCTGCCTGCCTATGCATCATCAAGAAGCAGGATTGGAGACAGAGATCAGACAGCTTTAATTGTTCTTGATAGAACCATGAGCTGTGTTACAGGTTAGGGATTTTGTTTGGTTTAGTTTAATGGATATCATATAGAAGAATTTCTCAAACTTACATACCTGGAGATCTTGTTAAAATAAAGACTTTGGTTTGGTATGTGTGGATTAAGGTGTAAGACTGTCTATTACTACTAAGTTCCTGGGTGATGTTGGTGCTGGTGTCATACTCTGAAATACAAGACTGCAGGGGACCCTTCCAACTAGATGGAGTTGTTTGGACATGGTAAGTAAGCATTCAGTAGCCATCCTAGTTACAGTGTGATGAAAACTGCACTTTAGGGAGATTAGTGTGTCAACCTCATGGACATTATGCTAAGGAAGTGAGTCTAGATACAGGAAAACCAGCTGGGGTACTGTCTATACTTCATCTGCATGTTTCACAGATGAGTTCTCGGTTGCCTGTTAATTGATGAGTTTGTGTCAATTCAAAACCAGTTTCTAACTGCCAAGAGTGTGGGCCTAGTGACGTTTTGAAAATAAGTCAAGTTTAGGTGAAAGGCATGGGGAACCCATGAATGTCCTTCCTCATCTCTCCATCTGGAAAAACTGTACTCATTCTTAAAAAGATTTGGAATCTTAGCTCTCCTGTTCTTATTCTACTATGTAATTATAATTATGCCCTTACATGTATCTCTCAAACTCTGAACTTATTATAGTATCATGATAATAATAATAATTAGCAATAGTAGCACAACTAGTGTTTTGAGTGCTTATTAGTAGTGCCAGGAAAATTATTAAGAGTTTTATTATTTAAATCCTTATAACAATGCTGTGAAAATACTACAATTATCATCCCTATTTATACAGATGAATTTTTTAAAAAGAGTACATCTGTGCCATAATATTGTGTCAGTACACACCAATAAATAAGCGTATATTTATTCAGATAGCGATCAAATTCTTTGCTAAGAAATCAGATTTCTTAGTATAGCATCTATATTTGCTTGACATTTTCAACTTTATTTTTTATGTTCAATAATTATAATAATTAATGATTATTGTTTTCCATGTCTCAGATACTACTTTACACAATTTACACGTATTGCTCATTTAATCCTCATAACTATCCTATAATATGAGTGTTATTATTCCCTCTATTTTATATATGAAGAAAATGAGGAACAAGGACATTAACTAATTAGTCTAAGTTTGCACTGCTATAAGGCACAACAGTTGGATCTTGAACTCAGTACCCTGCTTTATTGATCTTAGCCTAGTTTGTCCTTAGTAGCATGGGCTTTTAAGTGTTTTCTTAAATGAATACTATAAATTTCTTCAAATAATAATACTTGTGAAAAGTTAATTTTCTCACACTTAAAGACAGAGATCATGAAGTCCAATAAGAAACATTTCGATTTCTTGGTTTACATCAGCACAACACCATGCTGGATCTGAGGGAGTCCCTGGCGACCGGCATTCACCATGTAAACTCTTTTCTATAAAGGACAAGTCAGGTAACTCTGGGCCCCCACTATCCACACTTTCCCTCCAGTGATACTCCAACTTTGTGATCCCTTACTATAATAGGAAGAATATCAACTTTCCAGGTATTTCAAGTGTTTGATATGATAGAAATTATTTGACTAATCAACTAAAACAGCAATGAAATATAAACAGAGGGCCGGTGTGGTGGCGTAGTGGGTAGAACTGCTGCCTGCAGTGCCAGCATCCCATATGGGCACCGGTTCAAGTCCCAGCTGCTCCACTTCCTATCCAGCTCTCTGCTAATGGCCTGGGAAAACAGTAAAAGATGGCCCAAGTCCTTGGGCCCCTGCACCCATGTGGGAGACTGGGAAAAAGCTCCTGGCTCCTGGCTTTGGATCAGGTCAGCTCTTGCTGCTGCTGCCAATTGGGGAGTAAACCAGCGGATGGAAAACCTCTCTCTCTCTCACTCTGCCTATCCTTTTCTCTCTGTGTAACTTTGACATTCAAATAAATAATACATTTTTTTAAAAAGATGAATAGAATATTTCAGTTTACTCTGTGACCTTAGCATTCTAATACTTAAACTCCAAATTGATGAAATGGATATTTCAATGTCATAATTTCTGAAATTATGCACTTTCATATTTAATTTTAAAGAAAATTATTTTATTTTCCCAAATATACCAACATACTTTGAGCAAATAAATCTTTGATAGTATATTCAACTTCATAAATTTACTTTTTTTAATTTTGGCTATGTTTGTTGAGCATCAATATTGATAACATTGAATAGATGTAGCAACATCTTCAGCACTATCCTAGGATTTCCTCATGTATACAGCTTCCATGGTCTATTTTTTCTAAATTCATTTCAAGTTTGCCCAGCCAGGAAAAATGTTATTTCCATGCTATTTGAAAATAGCCAGGTGTCGCTCCCCCTCTTCGTGGAGGAGCGACACTAGACCCTGCCTAGGTTTCCTATCCGAGTCACGGCACCATTATGTCGCTCCCCCTCTTCATGGAGGAACGACACAGGACCCTGCGCTGTTCTTTTGTCTGCTCGGCCCTCCCCGGGTTTGCTGCTGGTTCTTCCCGGGTTGGCTGCCGTCCCTTCCACCTCCGTGGAAGGGCGGTTCCCCCGCCACTTTCCCCACTTCCGCGGGGGAGCGGCACACCGCCGGCCAGCTCTCTCGGGGGCTGCTCAGATGTTCCTCAGGTGTTCCCCTTAGATGTTCCTGGTGCATGTTGTCTCTCTCCTCCTTTATAGTCCTCTTCCACCAATCCCAACTCTGCTACCCACACGCCGAGTACGCTGCTCTCCTCCAATCAGGAGCAGCTCCTGCTGTTTATTGGTTGAACTGGAGGCAGCTGTGTAGAAGCTGTTTCCTCCTCTCCCAGCGCCATATTGTGGGAGAGCAGATGCATAGAATAAGTCTTAATTCGAGTAACTTAGTCTAGTCCCAGTTGCTCCCCACAGCCAGGCAGAAGCCAGGTGTCTAGAACTCCATCTGGGTACCCCGTATGAGTGGGAGAGACTCAAGTACTCAAGCCATCATCTGCTGCTTCCCATGCACTTTAGCAGGAAGCTGAATCGGCAACAGAGTAGCCAGGACTTAAACTAACATACTCATATAGCATGTGGGCATTCCAAACAGTAGCTTAGCCCAGTGTGCTACAACTACCATATCTGAATTTGACATTTTTTTAAAGATTATGAGTTAGTTTTTTATAAGAGGTTTCTTGTTGTTTGCTTGTCTTTTGCTTTCTCATGATTAGATTCAGGTTATCTATCCTTGGCAGAAAAATTGCAAAGTAATTCATCACATAGCTTCCTATCTGGTGCCACAATATTTGTGATGTTAATATTGAGCTTATGATTAAGGTAGTCACTGTAAAATTACTTTTCTCCCTCTTTTATGAGTACATTGTGGGGAAGTATATTCATTTTTCATTTGCTTACTTATGTCACTATGGACTCACTGTTATCCATTATATTAAATGGTTGTAATCTGTGGTTATTGTTATTTTAGTTACTTTAACCATCAAATTGGCAGAGCTATGATCAATGTGATTCTTTTTAACCTAACTTCTTTCTTAGGTATGTCTTTCGCATTGAATATTTCCATACTTTTCCACAATAAGAAACTCCAGTCTTATTTTTCATTTTTTGTCCCCTAGCCCTAGAATTAGCTGTTTCCTCCAGAAGTCCTGGTTTCTTTTAGTTGAGAATGCTATGTAGAAACCCAAGTCTGGGAGGTAGGTGAGCCCATTGTTTTGAGGGTGTCACTGCTCTCAGGACACAGAATCAAGGAAATATATGTATGCAAAAATTCATTTCTATGTATGTATGTTTGTATGTATGTATGTATGTATCTATCTATCTATCCCTGAAAGGATGCATCTATTTCTATATATCCATATCTAAGAAACGCAATACCTCCATTTCCAAACTGGTATGGAAGGGCTCCATTTTCATATTTGTATCAGCTTTCTCTGACAATGAAAACTTTATCTCCCATTAATTTTAGCATGTTTACTTAACTGATCAAGTGCCCTGTGAGGAATCAATACCCCGGTGCTGCCAACCACTCCACCTCATTGGGATGCCCTGTTGAGGATACTTGAGCCCTATCATTGCTCTTTGGGTTGTTGCGTCTTCCCTCCCACATTACCTATAAGCTCCTAATTGTTCCCGCCTAATGGGTCTAGGACCGAATTATTCAGAAAAGAAAGGGAAACAAGGAAAAGGGGAGGGAAGGGGCAGGGCAAGAGAAGATGAAAAAGATTAGGAATATGAAAAGAACTGGAGATAATTTTGAAATACCTAATTTATCTCCTGTGTGGATTCTAGTGCAATTGCATATTACATATTTAAATGAAAAGTTTTTCTTTTTATTTGAGAAACTAAAAAAATACCCTCTAACTAACTAGACTTCTTGTATTGGGCAAATATTTATTGAGTGCCCACTCTACAGCAGTATAATAAATTTTAGTAAAAACCCAATTAACTGCAGTTCTCAATTAATCAATATATTTTACTTACTTGCTTTTCAGGGAAATTGGCCAATTATAAGAAACTGCATTCATATTGAACATTTATTCAAAATAAGGTCAGTCCCAAAGTCAGTATGGATTTCAGTCTCATTTCTATGACTTACATATTACACTAAATAATGAAAAGTGATAGTAAGAATTATGAACCTGAAAAAGAATATGAAACTCAATTATAATGGAAATACTGCTATACTAACCACATATATTTTGGGAGTCTTTTCAACAAATTAACTTTATTCAATTAACCACAAAATTATATTCCCTAAACATCTCATTTCAAGTTTAATTTTTAGTTTAATAAATATTTATAAAACATCTTTATAGCTCACGTTATTTTAGAAAATAAAAATCGAAGTTTATGTTTAGTTGTAATTTACTAGGTAACAATGGAGAAAAATATTTATATCTATATCTACATCTACATCTATATCAAATCTACATCTACCTATATCCTATCTATCTGCAAGCAAATGTGGTAATCCAGGTTCATTCAAGAGCTAACAAGGAAAATGAAGTAAGGTGCAGGAACAGAGTATGAATCAGTGGGAGGAATGGAGGTGAGAAGTCTCAGGCAGTGGCCAATTTCATTTGTTCTGGTCAATTTTTTATTTATCCTGTTTGTTTGACCTTAATATATTTGGGTCAAATTTTTATTGAACTTCTACTTGTCAAAATCATTTTGTAAAAGACTGCAGGGAATCAATCAGTCCATTGAGGAGTTAGAAGAGAGGACATGTTTAGGTGGGGAGCAATTTGAATGAATTTTTAAGTTCAAAAAAGAAAAACTTTATGGCTGGATGTTTGGCACAGCAGATCAGTGGCAGGTTGGGACAGCCGTATCGCTGACTGGATGCCTGGCTTGTGTTCCAGTTCTGAAGTCGACTACAGATTCTTGCTAATATGCAACCTGGAAGGCAGCAACTGATGGCTCAGGTACTTGCGTCCCTGCCACTCCCGTGAGAGACTCAGAATGAGGTCAGGATTCCTGGCTTTGGCCTGGCCCTGTGAAGGCTTTTGGGGAGTGAACCAGCAGATGAGAGATCTCTCACTCTGTCTTTCTGATCTCTACTTTCCAAATAAATAAAATAAGTGCTTAAGAAAATTTTTAAAGAACTCTCTATTTGAAAGGCAGAGTTAAAGAGAGAGAAAGAGAGAGAGATGGAGAGAGAGAGAGTGAGAGAAAGAGAGATCTTCCATCTGCTGGTTCACTCCCCAGATGGCTGCAATCTGGGTTTCCCATATGGATACTGGGGTCCAATCTCTTGGGCCAACTTTTGCTCCTTTCCCAGGCACATTAGCTGTGAACTGGAATGGAAGTGGAGCAGCAGGAACTTAAACTGGAGCCCATAATCTACTATGCCACAAAGCAGGCCCCAATAAAATAAAATTTTTTTAAAGCCTTCGTTTATTGCTTTTCTATGTGGGTGACATTATCTTCACAATTTAAAACAATATTTCTATTTTAAAAAGTCTTTACTGTAGATGAATCCATTCAAACAGTGTGCTGATAGATAGAGCTCATGTGGCCTAGAACGAGAGTGAATGGAAAATGAATAGATTGAGATAGTGAAAAGAATCTATCATCACTCGTTATCCACTTTCCAGATAAAAATGCTTCATTAACTTCTTCAAATAATGGCTCTATTTTAATAATTTCAGTAGTAAATATGGTACAAAAGTCCTCTACTATTCTCAAAAAAATTGGGCATTTTAATCCTTAGCTCAATAGAGGTCTTTTTCTTTCAATATTATAGCATTATACATTTTAAGTATTGATATTGTCAGTTAAAAGGAACACAAGGATGGGAAGTTAAAAGAAAGTATTATCAGTTAAAAGGAAAGTAAGGAGGAATTCTAGGATGGATTAGTAACCAGAAGTCAGTAAAACCCATGTGTAAAAGAAACATCATTGAATGTCAGATTTTGACACTTAACTGGAACTTTTTCCTACTTCTTTTTATGTAGCTTTGGGAAACTCTCTTCCTTCCTTCCTTCCTTCCTTCCTTGCTTGCTTGCTTTTTTCATTCCCTCCTTCCCTCCCTCCTTCTTTCCTTCCTTCCTTTCTCTTTTTCTTTTTTACTTTCTTTTATTCAAGGTTTATTTGTTTATTTGAAAGACAGTTATAGACAGAGAGGGAGACACAGAACTGGAGACAGAGAGATCTTCCATCATTGGTTCACTCTCCAAGTGTCCACAATGGCCTGGCTAGATCAGGCCAAAGCCAGGAACCGGGAACTCCATCTGGTCTCCCATGGGGCTAGCCAGGGCACAGGCACTTAGGCCATCTTCTCATGCTTTACTGAGCATACGGGCTGGGGGGCTGGACTGGAAGTGGAGCAGCTGTAAAACAAACTGGTGCTGGTAAGAGATGTGGTATTGCACGCGGCGGCTTAACCTGCTGTGCCACAATGTTGGCCCAACTCCTGTTTTCTTTCTCCTAGGATTCTCTTGGGTAAATCAGGATGAGGGTAAGATCATCATGTAGGGGGCCGGTGCTGTGGCGTAGCAGGTAAAACCACTGCCTGCAGTTGCCGGCATCCCATATGGGTGCCTGTTTGAATCCCAGCTGCTCCACTTCTGATCTCTGCCACAGCCTGGAAAAGCAGTAGAAGATGGCCCAAGTCCTTGGGCCCCTTCACCTGTGTGAGAGACCTGGAAGAAGCTCTTGGCTCCTAGCTTTGGATCAGCCCAGCTCCTGCCATTGCAGCCATCTGGGAGTGAACCAGAGATGGAAGACCTCTTTTTCTCTCTCTGCCTCTGCCTCTCTGTAACTCTGACCTTCAAATAAATAAATAAATCTTTAAAAAAAAAAAAGTCACCACTTAGAAATAAGATTTCCAGAATTAAAACAGACAAAAACCCAATGAATATAAATCTACCAATCTTATTTTTTAAATACAATACTATGTAGTTTCTTTCTCCCTATCTTACACACACACACACGCATGTAGTAATAAAGAAAAAATTATTTGTCAGTCAAATCAGAGACTGTGTTGAATACTTAATTATTAAAATGCCTTTTCACTAGGATTACTACTATATTCAAAAATTACAGTAATCCTCTAAAATGATTCCTTTTGAGAAACAAGAAGGATGAGAGAAAATAGCTATAGCATGTTTCTCTTTTGATCTTTACTTCTTAGATAATGTCCACAAAAGAAGATTATATCTTAATAATATAAATTTTTTGTATGTTCAATAATATCATTTTTATGGAAAATATCTTGGTGCATTTGATTACCATAGTAATCCTCAGAGAGAAGAGTGGCCAAAATAAGTACTGTGCTATTTAAATTATTGTATATAATCCAATAATAGTGTTTTATTAATTATAATGATATCAACTTTATATATCATTGTTATTCACAGGAGATAATATTTTCCAAACTGTATCTGTAACCTTAATAAATTAAATGGTTTTTAAAATATTTGTTACTTCCACAATATTCAGCATCCTATACCTTCAATTTTCATAAATTTCCCTTTAATAATACTTTAGTATAAGTATGATACACACATATTTGTAAAGATACAGTGCCCACTAGGAAGTGGTCTAAGCACCTGGGCCATCTTCCATTGCCTTCTAAGGCATATTAGAAGGAAGCTGGATCAGAAGTGGAGTAGCCAGGACTCAAACTGGCACTCCTGGGATTGGCAAGCAGTGGCCTAACCCTCTGTGCCACAACCCCCCACCCCAGAATCTTCGTTCTGGTTTTGCATCCCTTCCACTGTTTTTTGGGGCTTTTTTCTTTTCATCCAGGTAATATCTTACAAGTCTAGGCTTCAATTCATTTTCTTTTTATTTATTTATTTATTTGACAGATAGAGTTAGACAGTGAGAGAAAGAGAGACAGAGAGAAAGGTCTTCCTTCCATTGGTTCACCCCCAAATGGCCGCTACGGTTGGCACTGCGCCTATCTGAAGCCAGGAGCCAGGTGCTTCCTCCTGGTCTCCCATGCGGGTGCAGGTGCCCAAGCACCTGGGCCATCCTCCACTGCACTCCCGGGGCCACAGTAGAGAGCTGGACTGGAAGACAAGCAACCGGGACTAGAACCTGGTGCCCATGTGGAATGCCGGCACCGCAAGGTGGAGGATTAACCAAGTGAGCCACAGCACCGGCCCTCAGTTCATTTTCTTTGCATAACCCAAGGATTGTAAATCATGCCGAAGTCAGTTGTCTTGCCACCACCAAGGTGAGTTCTGAATCCAGATACACAGATGACATCTGGTGTAATCGTGTACATTTTGGCTTGTTTTTCCCAAATTTTGGTCTTAGGCACTGTTGCCTTCCCAAGGTAAAGGATGCCACTAACCATGTTTTCCTCTGAAATAGTCAGTTGGTCATGACCTTCCTGGTCTGGATTGTTACTGTGTCATTTATGAAGGTGGTGGAGGCTCAGGCAGCCAGGGAGGGAAAACTCAAGCCATTTTATAAGATAAGCAAAGTCACAAGAGTATTTACTGAGACGCTTACTGAAAATCTAGCCATTGGAGGTAGGTGTTTGGCACAGCCATCATGACACCTCTTGGGACACCTGCATCCTATATCAGGGTGCACGTATTTGAGTCCCAGCTTAGCTACTGATCCCAGCTACCTGCTAATTGCGTATTCTGGGAGGCATCAGCAGGTGATGGCTCAAGTACTCATCCCTGCTACTCGCATTAGACCTATTTGGAGTTTTTGATTCCCGGCTTTGGCTTGGCCTAGCCCCAACTGTGGTGAGCATTTGGAGAATGAACCGGGGGAATGGAAGATCTCTCTCTCTCTCTCTCTCTCTCTCTCTCTTCTGCTTTTCAAATAAAGTGAAAGTAAATAATTTCAGAAAATTTAAAAATCTAGCCAACAGACCCCCTGGATGACACATTTGAATGGGAGGGAGAATTAGCATGAAGATCTTGCAAGCCGGGTTTTAGAGTAGCAGGAGCCCGGAGAGGAGGAAACAAAGCGATGCACTGCAGGACTGTTGTAAAGCACATTTTCCCCGCTTATAAGCCCACGAATACTATTTATGTTTGTTCGCATAAATTTGTATTACTAGGTAGAACCCTACTATCTGACACGGGGTTATTGTGAGCACAAAATGAGATCATGTATACGTGCTTAACACTGAGAGTGCACTAAGAGCCAGGCTTTTCATAATATACTGACCCATTTAATCCTCACGATTTTGCAAGATGGCTGTGAGATGGAGCCATATGAAACTGTGATTTCTATAGGTAAAAAACAGTTAGCTATAAGCAACACTATGTTTCAATCTACTGCTATTTTACAATGAACAAAGTAACTTGCAAAAGGACCATCACTGTTTTTCCCATGTTACAAATGAATCATGCTCAAGAAAAAAAAAATGACTTTTCCAAGGTTACACACCTCTATGCTTCTTAGAGAGATAGAGAATCAAGATAATATTTATAGGTGCACTTTGTAAATTCCACTGTGCTAAAAAAGCCAAGCTCTGTTTGCTACTTATTGTGTAGTCTTCTCTTTCTAGCTCCACATTTGGATTTCCAGGAAAGGATGCTGCTAGTTCTCAAGGCAGAAGGTCTTCATATTTGTCATCTTTTGGGATGATTCCCCTCTAAACTGACAGGGTGAGTTGCAGCCACCCATCCCTGGATTTTTCTGTTGTCAACTCAATGTTAAATGATGAAGGCACCAGAGTACTTTGGTTTGTTCTCAAATTATTTCCTGCTGTCCTTGGAACAAATGAGGTGCAAGGGCTATTGAGGAAAACATGGGGGGAGAAAAGCCATGAGACATGGTCATCTCTCAGGTAGTGCGTAAAAAACATTCTTCAAACATAATTTCATGTGATTTCATTTGAGATGGGACCAGAGACAGTTTAGAAAATACAGACAGCAGCAAAAGAAGGAACCTAAATAGGGACATCTGGTTGTTCTATTTTTCACCAGTGTCTCAATCTCTCTCTTGGAATAAGTGAGGCACTTTGAGACAGATTCACTGAGCAGCGTTTGGTGCAGTGCAGTAAGGCCAGGAGAGAAAATCTTCAGGCCTGCAGTAGACACCGCAAAGATCTTTCTTTGTTCCCGGCGCATGCTGCCTTTCCAACAAAGCACTTAAATACGGTCGCTGGTTTCTTTATAAAAGCTTCCCCTGCAACAGTAGTCATATTTTGCCTTTATGATTCTCCTGGACCTCGAGGGTACAGTGCTAACCACTGCCCTGTTCAGGAGTCAATCTGTGCTGCAAATTCTGCCGCTGAACTGCTTATGTGACATCAAGCAAGTTGCTACACATCTCTGTTCATACTTCTTATTTGTAAAAAAGGGGATTATATTAACTCCTCAGATGACTTCATACAGTTTAGAATTATTTTAAACGGGATCATGGTAGTAGTATTTAGAACATTGCCAAACATCCTTGTGGATATTGATTGCTCATGAAATTGCGGGCATATCTTAAGTGAACATTTAGAAACACACATGTTTTTGTATGTTCATGGAATTTTTAAACATCCATCTAGATTAACTACCTTAAAAACAGATAATGACAATCCTGACATGTTTTATTCTTATCTTATTTTCTAGATATAGATTTAACTTCGCATCATTTACATTCCGAGTTTCCCCACAGTACATCAATCCATGTCCATCCCTTTCTTTCAGTGTTGTAATGTATCTCATTGCGTCTCCTTATCACTTATTGATAACTGCTAAATTACCAAAATAGACAACAGATGTTAACGCAGAATAGCTATGCTGGAGCTTCTCAAAGCACAGACAAACTCTGCCCTAGAATTAAAGCTAGTGAACTAGAGGCATACACAAAAACAAGTATAGATCACTACTATGTGTGTGGGGTTCCAATGACAGAAAATGGCATGTGGACTTTATGTATGGTAACGGAGAACTTTGTACTAGGAAAGGAAAGTGAACCATGAGTTAGAAGTCACAGTAGGTTAATAGGAGACTGTTAGCTCTGATTTGCTCCTTTTCTTCCAGAACCTTTTAATTACTGCATTTCTAATGCACTTACACTTGCCAATAGTTCTCTTTTCTATTCTTCTAATAATAGCTCCTAAGGTACATCCTATAAATTACCCCTTTCCTTTTCCTCTCCCTCTTCTCTTTAAACAATTCTGAGAAAGAGAGAGAGAGAAAAAAGCAAACTGTAATTTTAAGTAACTCCTTTGGATTAGTTCATGTGCTCCTTAAAAAAAAAATCTCTAACTGTCATTAGCACCGTGCTTTCTTGCCCCCATTCTCATACATGCCAATTTATCAGCTGCAGCCGTTGCTGCTGGCTTGCCTTTTTTCTATTAAGGCACCAACTCTAGACAAACAAGCCCTCTCCATTCATTCTCTACATGCTTTACTTCTTTAACTTGCTCTAATTCCAGGTTTCCTCTAAGGACCCTCAATTTCAAAGCCCTTCATTAGACTGGCCAGAAGTACTTCTAGTCTTTCTCTTCCCTTCTACTCAATAAAAGGCTAGCTTTCTCCTTAAACTCATTTATCCAGATTTGTCTAACTTCCTAACGGCTTACATCATTTCATTGCAAGGACAGTGCCTTTTTTTTTTTTTTTTTTTTTTTTTAATTCTCTAAACTCTGTTCCTCCGTCCTTAAGATGCTTCTGGGAGTCCCACCTCTATATTTAGTATAAGAGATAAGGTTTAGTACAGAACTTGCCAAACAATTTAAGTGATGACTATAGGTTCTATATATGATAGAACAGCAACAAGTCACAATTTAAAAATCATGAGAAAAGCAATTACGCAGGAACAGAGAAAAATTTATGGTAAGAGAGACTCTGTGGCAAAAAAATTAGGTATAAAAACAGAAATTATTTTTCCTTGCAACTATAGAAGTATTCATGCATTTATTCATCCATTCACTCCCAGAACTTCCTTGCTCTCTTACTTATGCTAGGGGCTGTGATGATAACAATGCCAATAGTTACTATGTCTCCTATTCTGGAGACAGAATAGGTTATTGTGAGTGGGGTTTCTTTGCTTACACACTTAACACTTCACTTGATGCCATGGGACATGAAAAGATATAAAGAGGACATCAAACATTTGATTTTAAATGTTGAATTCAGTGCCTTCTCCCTCAAGGTCTTTGGCCAGCGTAGCTTAAGTGATTATAGTAAATGAATGTATTTAGAAAGTGAAATATCTTCCCTGTTTTCCCTTTCTTGCTTTTCTCACTAATGGAAGAAAAGCCCAAGTTTGGCACTATGAAGAAAAGAGACAAAGCCATATATTGCATAACAAACCTTTAGCGGGTGAAGTTGTTAATGATTTCTATGGAAACTACATTTAAATAACTAATTTATATCCCAAACTTTTTGTTTGTTTGTTGTTTACAGACTTGGTTTAAAACAAGTTTGTAATGCTCAACCAACTTAGGTAAGGAGCACATTTCCAGTTTTGTTTTTTTTTTAAGATTTATTTTATTTATATGAAAGAGTTACAGAGAGAGGTTACAGAGACAGAGAGAGGTCTTCCATCTGCTGGTTCACTCCCTAGATGGCCACTAGGAGCTAGGAGCCAGGAGCTTCTTCCAGGTCTCCCAAGTGGGTGCAGGGGCCCAAGGACTTGGGCCATCTTCTACTTCTATCCCAGGCCATAACAGAGAGCTGGATCAGAAGAGGAGCAGCCAGGACTAGAACCGGTGCCCATATGGGATGCCTGCTGGCGCTTCAGGCCAAGGCTTTAACCTGCTGCACCACAGCACCGGCCTGCACATTCCCAATTTAAAAGAGGAACTAGCATTAAAGAAAATTGTCCTGTTAACAAAGACAGGACTGAGGCTGACATATAGGTCTCCCAAATTCTGAACTAATGTTTCCCTCCCATTATAATGCATTCTACTGCCTTTTAAAGATGTACCTGTTAATGTAAACCCAAGACTGTAAAACTTTACTCTTTTGTCATACAACTAACAGTAAAATATACACCACATTCACAGTTGGCTTATGTTTTATATATTTCATAGATAATAAGATATTTGAAAACAAATTAAAATTTTATCAAAATTCTCAGCAAAGTTTGCAGTTTCCTTTTGTGTATTCAATTTTTTGATAAAATTTTAATAAATATATATTTTATATTAGAGCAGGAAAAAAGCATGTATACTTTGATTTCAAAGTCAAGTGAATTTTGAAATTCTGAAGCATGGCTCTGACATCAAAGATATTCAAATAATCACCACACTGATAACATTAACTTGATTGAATATTGCAGTCCTCTTGGTTAGAAATATTTAAAAGTTGTCTTCAGTTGATTTCTCTTACTTAGAAAAATATAGCTTGCAAGGAGGAATTCAGTTGGGGGCTATTACTGTGTTAGCTCTTAGAGAAAAACCAGGTAGGTTTGTGTAAAATTCACATGTACCTTTGAATTTTAAGTGCAAAAGGTCCCAGGTCTGGTAGGAAGGAAAGGTAATACTTGATGAAATTTAATTGACTATATCTAATTTTAATGTTCTAGGGTGATCATTACTGTGTTACAGTAGCTCTCAGGATATGCATGTTGAAATGTAAATACTTCTCCCTGAACTAAGTTTCAGCATCTCAGTGGTTAGTACTCAGAATATTAAAACACACTGCCCAGTAGGTCTGCTTTCTCAAAGTAAGATGACTGTAAATTCGAAGAAAAGTATAACATTATTTTTCTTATTCTTTAATTTTCTGTACAATATACCTTTCTTTGCCACTGTTTCTTTGTTTGCTATTTCTCATGTCATTTCACTCTGATTTTCTTTACCCATATTCTATAACTTTTTTTTTTTTTTTTTTTTTTTTAGAATTCTCTTGTTTCATCTTCACCTGAAATTAACTTCTGCCCTATGGGGCCAATGCTGTGATGTATCAGGTAAAGCTGCCTCTTGTAATGCCAGCATCCCATATGGGCAGAAGTTCAAGTCCTGGTTGCTCCTCTTTCAATCCAGCTCCTTACTAATGCTCCTGGGAAAGCAGCAGAAGACCCAAGTGCCTTGGCCCCTGCAAGCATGTGGAAGACCTGGAAGAACCTCCTGGCTCCTGGCTTCCATCTGGCCCAGCCCTGGCCAGTGGGCCCATTTAGGGAGTGAACCAGCAGATGGAGGATCTCTGTCTCTCTCTGTAACTCTGCCTTTTGAATAAATAAAATGAATCTTTTTAAAGAAACAAAAACAAAAACAAAACCTCTGGCCTATAACACACAAAAGGGATGTAAGACTATTCAGAATACTGAAAATATAACACTCTGGTTTATAAGAAGTTTTTCTCTGCAAGAAAAAAACTTATACTTTCTGTGGTAATAGAATACTTTAAGCCTGCCTTTCTTCATTCTGTTCTGTAATCCATCATTCTGTTTCTCCACACTCAACTTGCACATTCTGACCCTCCTTCTCTGTTACTGTCTTGGAGGCCTGAACCTTTTCCAACCTCTTGCTACATTGCTTGTATTTCTTCTCAAAAGCTTCCTGCATTTCTGTTTGGAGTGGTTGATGCTCTAAATAGCCCATTTAGGGAGGCAATGTAGAGAAGAAAGTCCACCAAATGGTTTAACTTTCTTCCACTAAATGTGAATGTTGGCTGGAGCTCTGAAAGGCAAGTCTGTATGGCACAAGCTGCAAGTACTATGGGAGCTCAAAACTTTTACTGATGTCCCTGGGTAGGTCTGAATTTCATATCTATATCTGCATAAATACATTCTTGTCTCAACTGTTAGGATTATTCACTGCAATCCTTGAGGTCAAAAGGCATTGAGGTGCTAAGAGAAATGTTACCAAGTCAAAGAGTTTAATTTAGCTTCACAATAATGATCACAAGTAATAAATCAGTTTTATGCTATATTATGTTAATAACCCTTACTTGGAACTCAAAAATAAGTTGCCATATTGGACATGGCTACTAAATAAACTAGAAATGATATTTTTAAGGACCTCAAACACTCACTATATTCTGTCTCGAATCAAATAAGTCTTTTAAAGAAGTTATGCCTCCAATAGTGCTATTAATAAACACAATTTAATGAATGGACATAGACTAATCAACATTTATTTATTTATTCATTTATCTGAGAGGCAAAGAGACAAAGGGCTCTCATCTGCTGGTTCACTCCCCAGATGCCCACAATGGCCAAGGCTGGGCCAGGATTAAAGCTGGGAGTTGGGGAAACAATCCAGATCCTTCACATGACTGGCTAAAGCCCAATTACTTGACCCATTGGTGTTGCCTTCCAGGATTTGCATTGGTGGGAAGCTGGAGTCAGGAACAGGAGTCAGTTATCAAATCAGGTACTGCAATGTGGGAAGTGGGCAATAATTGTTAAGTTAAACACCCACTCCCAATAATCAGCATTTTGTCAGAGACCAATTTGGAAGAAAACCCCTTGTTCTACAATATTTTCTTTAAAGTGATTTTCCACGAATATGATTGACTTATAAGAGCAGACATTGGGGCCGGCGCTGTGGCGCAGTAGGTTAATCCTCTGCCTGCAGCGGCATCCCATATGGGCACTGGTTCTAGTCCCGGCGCCCTACTTCCAATCCAGCTCTCTGCTGTGGCCTGGGAAAGCAGTAGAAGATGACCCAAGTGCTTGGGTCCCTGCACCCACATGGGAGACCAGGAGGAGACACCTGGCTCCTGGCTTCAGATCGGCGCAGTGCCGGCCGTGGTGGCCATTTGGGGAGTGAACCAACAGATGGAAGACCTTTCTCTCTGTTTCTCCCTCTCACTGTCTGTAACTCCACCTCTCAAATAAATAAATAAAATCTTAAAAAAAGATCTAGATAGTAAGAAAGAAATTTAAAAAAAAGTAGACATCAATTTTCCAGATATGAACTTAAACACTGACTTTAGATAACCCTAGTTTCCTTCGTTATCATAGTGCATGTTCCCTTCTATAGTCTATTTCCTGAGAGATCGTGCCATTATATTGCCACAACGGTGGGTGATTCTCAATCTAGGGTGCTATCACCTCCCTAAGGTACCTTTGGAATGTGTGTGTGTATGTGTGCATGTGCACATGTGCACGTGTGTTGTGGAAGGCTTCTGACATTATCCAAATGATAATTTACTGGCATTTAATGAGGATTCATTCACATGTGCTAAAGCACCCACAATGTCTGATAAAGGAGATGTGTATTATCTCATCAATGGGGTCAAGAATGCCCCTGTTTGGAAACACTAGCATCGTGAAGATTTGCTTAGCAGGCTGGACAGAGTGAATCTAACCCCTATATTTGGGGCTCTACCAAGGCAAATCTCTTTTCCCTGCTTTATTTATCATTTGGTATTTCAGTCACCATTGCCAGGAAGGCTTCTTTTCTTCTTTTTCGCTGCCTCCCACAGGGCAAAGCTGGGCAGAAGAGAGTAGCTTATACTCTGAGCTTACATAAAGTTAATAAGACCTCACCTTGACTTCTCTCTGCTCCAGACCAGGACGTTTTTTGAATGAGCTGCTGGTTTTGTATCTAGGGTAGAGGAAACAGGTTGATAGACCCTGTCACACCATTAATAATTTATTGAGCACTTGTCACATGGCAGTACTGTTGGACATGCTAGCACCGTTAATCTCGCTTTTAGCATCCCAACAAATTCATTCCTTTTTCAAAGATTAGGAAACTGAGCCTCCAGCTGGCTAAATACTTTGCCTAAGCTCACCCAGCAAATGAGGGAGTCAGGGTAGAACCTTGCAATTTGACTCCAGAAATTGCACTCTTAACACCAAGGTTGCCCTTGGATAACTAAGTTAATTAATTCAACTCCTGTTGTCTAATGTGGTTTTGTTTTGTTTTGCTTTGTTGTCTGTTTGCCAGGCTTGCTTTGCTGGATTGGCTCATGCTGAACAGATCACCTTGTTTATGGCTGCCAGCACAAAAGCTCTTTTTGTGACTTTCTCTTTCCCTTGGCCTGATTATTCCAAAAGCAAACACACCAGCATTATCAGAAGTGCACTAGTCACTGGCCCCTGGGGGCAGCAGACATAGAGAAGCTCTGGTGGAATGAGTGTCAACACAAGAAGTCCAAGTCCTACTTGCTGGAACCCTACAACCAGGTTAATTGTTGTGAAGGTAGAATACAGAGAGATGATTGCTTAGGCCACCAGGGCAAGTGTTGCAGGCAAAGAATACAGACTTCAGGGCTTAAGGTGAGGCCAAGAAAGCACAAAGGAAATGAGGTCAACAGCACAGGTGTTAGAATGCCAGATTGTATCAGGACAACAGATGTAGAAAAGTCACACCAGAATTTGGGCTCACTATAGAGAACAAGCAAGGGCCAAACGCCCAGATCAGTAACATAAAAAAAAAAGTACTCCACTGCACTTGGTAGGGTCTCTTCTGCAGCTCACCCAGCTCCCACATCAATCCCTTTGTCCTGAGCCTGTCTACTTTTCCTATAAGGTCCTGACAGTAAACACCTTGAGTATAATCTCTCAGTTTCACTATTAGGTTTCTGAAGTGGAGAGTTCCCTTTAGAAATGTGTGGGCAGATTTCATTTTCTACTCTTCTGTTCACTCCCTTTCCTTGTGTCAGGCTGTACCTGCAGACGGAGACTGGAGAGCTGCTTCAGTAGTTGCTGAGTGTAATACTAGAAACTTCTATAAAAGGATGAAGGCTAGTTCAGAGAACCTGCCCCTCTCTTCCAGTCATGAGGATTAGGACCCCAAGAAAGGGAGATACTGGTTGGTAGATTGCTTATCAGTTAGCTTAGCATTCTTCAATCTTGACCTAATTCCAGATCCTGCCTAGTTGTATGGCACCATAAAGACATAATTAGGCATGTTGATAACGTAGTCTGCATTGCAGGATACACAGAGAGTATCTGTTTTATGACTTTATTATTTATTTAAATTTGGTTCTGAGGCTTCTGTGATCTTCTTTACCAGACTATTTCAAATTTCAAATTCTAATGTGGGTTTCAGTCTCTTGATAAGTCTTTAGTTCTATCCAGTGTATCAAAAGGTAATTTGATAATTTCAGCAAAAGAGATCTTTTTTGGTTGTCTTGAGGAACTTGGATGATGTCTGGTTTTTACAACTATAAATAAATAAAAACAGACATTATTTTCCTTAAAGGTTAGATCTGAAATGTTCTATTGCCAGGAAGATTCTAGAAACTCCATAGCTAGTATCTTGTTGCTTATTTAGTGAATTTTTATTTGTGTATTCTGAACATGGTGACAGTATTTTAGGCTCTTGAGGAAATGGAAAATAAAGTTATTCCCTGACCTTGAAATATGTAAATATAAGAAAGTAACCTGAGTCACAGAAGTATTCCCTCTTTCATGGCTCAGATTTACAAATCATAAAAACTAATATAGGATAGTTAGAGAAGGGTGATCTCATTTCCCAGTCTTATTTATGGGATGTTGCTAGGGCAAGGCATTCCTTACAATATCAAGAAGAGGGTTTTTTTTTTTTTTTTCCTACTTGCCTTTTGCTCTTCTTTATAACTACTTCCATGACTCACTGCCTGAGTTTAGCAAATTGGACCCTTTAAACACAAAATCTTTAACTCATTATAGTCCCAAGACACTCATGTTTGCCAGTTGAGTGCAGCATCATGGAGTGACCACAATGTGGTCAGTTTGACTCCTGGCTTTGATGTTTATTGTCTATGCCTCCTAGAGAAGTTTACTTAAACCTCCATAAGCTTTTGTTTCTTCATTGTAAAAAGAGTAAAATGGCACCTGTCTCACATGGATGATGAGAGGATTTAAGAGATAATAGGTACCAAGAAGAGTGCCTCGGTTTCCTATGGCTGCCTTAACAAATTGCCACAAACTGGTCAGCTTAAAACAATGGGAATTTGGCCGGCGCCGCGGCTCACTAGGCTAATCCTCCGCCTAGCAGCGCCGGCACACCGGGTTCTAGTCCCGGTTGGGGCGCCGGATTCTGTCCCAGTTGCCCCTCTTCCAAGCCAGCTCTCTGCTGTGGCCAGGGAGTGCAGTGGAGGATGGCCCAGGTGCTTGGGCCCTGCACCCCATGGGAGACCAGGAAAAGCACCTGGCTCCTGGCTCCTGCCATCGGATCAGCGCGGTGCGCCGGCCGCAGCGCACTGGCCACGGCGGCCATTGGAGGGTGAACCAACGGCAAAGGAAGACCTTTCTCTCTGTCTCTCTCTCTCACTGTCCACTCTGCCTGTCAAAAAAAAAAAAAAAAAAAAAAAAACAATGGGAATTTGTCCTCTCACAGTTCTGAAGGTGGAAGTCCAACCTCAAGGTGTCAGCAGGGTTTCTTTCTCGTGGAGTCTTGTGGGTGATCATTCCATGCTTCTCTCCCAGCTTCTACGGCTGCTCGTTATTCTTGGTGTTCCTCTAATCCCCACCTCTATCTTCATATTCCCTGCCTTCCGTATTTTTGGCTGCCCCCTCATCTCTGTCACTTATAAGCAAATCCATAATCAAATTTATGACCTACCCTAATTCAGGCTTTTCTCATCTTGAAATCTTTAACTAAACTATATCTACAAAGACCCTTATTCCAAATAAGATCAGATTTTGACATTCAAAGTGGATATACCTATTGGAGATGGCGTTGTTCAACTAACTACAACACATGTTAGGGCAGAATTATGTCCCTCCTCTCAAATTTATATGTGATGACCTAATCTCCATGTCAGAACATTTCTATATTTGGAGATAGAGCCTGTTAAAAAAAAAAGTTGATTAATTTGTAGTGAGGGCCTTTAGGGTGAGCACTATTCCAATCTGATTGATATCCTTATAAAGTGAGGAAATTTGAACACAGAAACATCTGGGGTACACATGCTCGGAGCAAAGACCAGGTGAAGACATAATAAAAGATGTCCATTACAAGCCAAGGAGAGGACCCTTGGAGAAACCAACCCTGCTGCTGACTTGATCTTGGATTTTGGGCCTCCATAGCAATGAGACATTTCTGTTGTTTAGGCCACCCAGATGGTGGTATTTTGTTATGGCAACCATAACCCACTAATTTGAGTACAGCTTGTGAAATTAAGAATTGGCTTGCTTTCCTTAATGATTTTAGGTTTCTCTGGTGAGCAGTTTACACACTGAATCTGATTCTCCATCATATGGAAATGAAGGTCTGGTTGAAGTGACCTTACAACATCAAGAAAACTCACTGCCCCTGCTGCTCAGTGCTATCTAGTACACCAGGAATTATCACTTTATGAGATTTTGTTTGATTTCTTGCTGAAGAAACTGACTACAGTCAATAGTCTGATAACTGAAATGCTACAGTATCTCAGACCATCATCTTGAGCATTATGGTTATTCTGCAATAGAGAAGGTATTTATGTTAAAGAGTACTAGAAGTTTCTTTAACATAAAAGTACTTCTTATGGGCTGGCATTCTGGCACAATGGGTTAAAACACTGGCCTACAGCATGCTCACATCCCATATGGGCACCAGTTAGAGTCCTGGCTGCTCCACTTCCCATCCAGCTCCCTGCTGATGCACCTGGGAAAACTGCGGGGGATGGCCCAAGTCCTTGGGCCCCTGCACCCACGTGAGAGACTTAGAAGAAAATTCTGGCTCCTGGCTTTGGATAGACTCAGCTCTGGTCATTGTGACCTTTTGGGGAGTGAACCAGCAGATGGAAGACCTCTTTCTCTCTCTGTCTCTACCTCTCTCTGTAACTCTGTTTTTCAAATAAACAAAATAAGTCTTTTAAAAAATACAGAAGTTTGTTTCGTCATGGTCTAATTTTTCTTTTTGTAAGGTAAATGCAACAAGAAAAATTTGGTTAACTGACATTTTGGCTAAGAAAATGAAATAAAAGCCCTAAGCCACATATATTGCATTTCACCCAATTTAAACTTAAGAGCCACTTTAATTTTTGTCTTGTCACCTATTTTACTGTCCTCTATTTGCAAATTCTAAGTCAGTCTTTATGAGCAAGAAACTTTGCATTTTTGTATTTATGGGTTTCAAAGAAACCTAAACTCATAAGTGTTATCTCTTTTTTTTAACTAGCTTATGATTAGCACAGCTGTTATTTCAGTTCATTGTTTTATTGCTTTTGTAAAGAGCTCTGGGATTTTTATGAAGGTGCTAGGCTTACTGTGTATTTTAATCACCATTTCTGTTATCATTATCTTTACCATTAAAGACGGCACATCTGTAAAGCTAAGCTGGAATTCGAATAATACACATAACTAAATATTAATAATGATATTGGCAAACTCTAAGAACACAAAGCAAGAACTGTAAGGTTAAGGAAACACGTACAGTTCTCTCAAGCTTTTCTCTGACAAGTATACTTTCAAATGTGTTTATTATTGTGATATCCGTCTGATGTGTTTCCTACAGCTGGCACACCTAGAGATTTTAGGGCTATATATCAACTGGTGATCTGGGGGTGGATCTCTCATTGTCTTCTCTTAACAATAGTTGGCAGTAGGTAACATACATTTCCTTTGTGTCTATTCTGACCTGTGTCAAGGTCAAGACAATGCATATGTGATCCACTGCTCATTTCCCTTTGAAAATGAGTGGATTTCTCACAGTTATTGAAACCCACCTATCCCTTGACTGTTAACAGCAATAAGGAGGTTGCTAAGAAAATCGCAACAGTGAAACTCTATAGTGTCTGTGGATAATGTGTGAGACTGGGAACAATACCTGATAGAATCATGACTCAAGGACCTTGAACAGATATTCCTGGTCTAGATTATAAAGTCTCTGCAGGCTAGGTGTCTGCCTTGTGCCACTGAATCATAAATGCTTGGCACAATTCCAGGCACTCAGGTGGAGATCAATAAATAATTTTTTGATGGATACAATAATGAAGGAACAAATTGCAAAGTGCATCATCATTCTTCTCTATGAAGAATGCGCTAGTTGGGGCCAGTGCTGTGGCATAGCAGGTAAAGCTGCTGCCTGCAGTGTTGGCATCCCATATGGTACTGGTTCGAGTCCTGGCTGCTCCACTTCTGACCCAGCTCCCTGCGATGGCCTCGGAAGGCAGTAGAAGATGGCCCAAGTCTTTGACACCTGCACCTGCATGGGAGACATGGAAGAAGCTCCTGGCTCCTGGCTTCAGATTGGCACAGCTCCATCTGTTGCAGCCATGTCGAGTGTGAACCAGCAGATGGAAGACTTCTCTTTCCCTGCCTCTGCCTCTCTCTTTGCTTTTCAAATAAAATAAATAAATCTTTTAAAAAAATGCTCTAGTTGCTTAGTCAACAGTGATAATTGGTACTGAACTCAGTTTGGCAAAATTGAAAAAAAAATACACCAAAAACACATTGTGAAAATTTCTTGAAATAAATAGCTTTGAGTCAGGTTTTGAAGAATGCAAGACTTCTCTTTTGGTACAGAGAGGCACAAAATCAACACATGAGAAAGCCACTATAGGAACTTGAAGACTAATGGAATTAAGGGGAAAATATGTAGGAGAAATTTTTGATGAACTCAGGTGAAATATTTAAATAAGAAAACCTGATATGTGTATGTACCAACGTTCTAAGAATGTATTAAACATCATGCACTGGTTCATTTCTGCAAATAATATCCTTGGGCCCTAGCAGCAGGGAGATTGGTTCAGATAATGGCTTCCTGAAGTCAAATTATTGTGCTTGCCTACACAAGCCTAGTTAATCATCTTTGGAAATTTAACCACTTGTGAGTGAGATGTTGAGGAAGTAGTAATAAATAAACTATTTTACTGCACCTCAGGGAAATAGACTCATAATTTTACTTCACCTGAATCATGGGAGGGTAATTGGGATACCTAAGAACATGGTTTCCTATAAAATCACAGGTTTAAGTCTGTATGTATTGGGTGAAGTAGAGAATCAAGTTGATTAATAATGCTGCATAAAGAATAAAACAACAAAACAGAAACTTTTTCTTCAATTATCTGAATCATTCAGATAAGAGGGGTTTTCATAAAGAGTACATTTTCCAGATCAGGGGTTTGGGCCTTGTTTGAAGCAACAAGCGCTGGCTGTTGACTGAGTAAACAGTATGTTTCATACTCATTTCTTTGAGTCGGTGTGGGTGTTATTACCGTCAGTAAATGAAAAATTCATTTACAAATATTTTTAACAACAAATATAGCACAAAGTGCCACCTCCATCAATATGCGAGCAGTTCTTAGGTTAAAAAGGACTGATTAAGGCAGTGCAAAAGAACCCATAAGATGCTTGTTAGAATGTGCCCTGGTGTTGGACATCATATGCTTTTACTGAAAGTGGAATTCTTCAACGGTATTTTCTGGTATAATATGGTTCTTCTAACTGGAAAAGTTTAGGGACCAATGAACTAGACAATTGCTTGGATCTGTGCTGATGGTCGTGACGTCCTAGGATCACAGGACTAAGGAGCTTTTTGGCAGATGAGACATCTTTGACTGTCTTTGTGATTGATATCGTCACAGTGGCTAGAACCATGATGGGACTATCCCCATCAGTCATTAAGGAAGGCTGTCATTTCACACACATGGCCATGATTTGAAGATATATCTGAGTAGTAGAAGCAATGAAACTGCAACATGGCCAATGATGTCAATGTGAGCTGTTTGCCATAAATTGCAAGGCCTGGAGTATGTGGCAGGGTGATGGAAATTAATAATGGAGATGGACTGATTTAATAGTTTATTGCTCACAGGTGTAACTTAATGTAATTTATTTTCTTTTTCCACAAAATAACTCCAGATAGATAGAATTGGGATAGCTGTTAGAAATTAGTTAAATGAGGGCTGGTGTTGTGGTACAGTGGGTTAATGCCCCGGCCTGAAGTGCCAGCTTCCCATATGGGCACCGGTTCAAGACCCAGCTGCTTTACCTCCAATCCAACTCTCTGTTGTGGCCTGAGAAAGCAGTAGAAGATGGCCCAAGTGCTTGGGCCCCTGCACCTGTGTGGGAGACCCAGAAGAAGCTCCTGGCTCCTGGCTTCAGATCGGCACAGCTCCAGCCGCTGTGGCCAACTGGGGAGTAAACCATTGGATGGAAGATCTCTCTCTCTCTCTCGCTCTCTCTCTCTCTCTTTCTCTCTGTAACTCTTTCAAATTAAAAAAAATTTTTTTTAAAAAAAGAAATTAGTTAAATGAAATAAAGAAAACTGGCCGGCACCATGGCTCACTAGGCTAATCCTCCACTTGTGGTGCCAGTACCCTGGGTTCTAGTCCCAGTTGGGGCGCTGAGTACTAGTCCCAGTTGCTCCTCTTCCAGTCCAGCTCTCTGCTGTGGCCCGGGAGGGCAGTGGAGGATGGCCCAAGTGCTTGGGTCCCTGCACCTGCATGGGAGACCAGGAGGAAGTACCTGGCTCCTGGCTTCGGCTTGGCACAGTGCCGGCCGTAGCGGCCATTAGGGGAGTGAACCAACGGAAGGAAGACCTTTCTCTCTGTCTCTCTCTCACTGTCTATAATTCTCTCTCTGTCTCTCTCTCTCTCTCTCACTATCTAACTCTGCCTGGCAATAAATAAATAAATAAAAGAAAGAAAATTACTTAGCTCATCCTATAGCAGACTTAAGTCACAGCAGAATCAAAGGGGAAAATATAAAATTCACAGAATGCAAAATGAGAAAAAGTAAAAAAAAAAAAAACTCACATCATTGAATCATTAGTTCAGATGAGTCATTTTTCTGAATATAGAGAGCACAGTTAATAATGGATTTTTCCAAAAATACTTGAAATGTGGCATTGCAAGAGGTAGTTCTGTTCATTTATTTAATTTTTGCAAAGTCAGATAATTTTGAGCAGTCCTGCAAGAAAGTACTAAAATTGCTAGATACAGCAGCCTGGTTAAAAATAGCTACAAATAGGAACCGGTACTTAGTAAAATAAAACATAAACTTAAAAAATTGTTTTTGCAGAATCAAAGATGTCAGACATGAACAAATGGCGAAACAGTCAAGTTGAAAAATACATATAGAGAAGTATAACAATATAATTAAAAGTAGATTTTTAGTAATCTCTGATTATCAGAAGTGATTTTTTGAATGTCAGTGGCTGAAGATTTTTGAAGCTGTGTCTTCAACTTAGATTATTGAGTCATTGCATAATAAGAGTCACTTTCTGTCTGCATTTGAATCCTAGTATCTAACAAGTGGAGCTATTATTATGATGGAGACCTTTTGGGATGTTTACTAGCTATAACTACTTTTCTTTGAAAACTAGATACGTATCAAAGGTGAGTGCTTGCTCCCATATTTGAAATAGGTGGTCCCATCCTAACATCATAGCATGTTGGACGGGTGACAGGGGAGGGATACTTGCCCTGAGGTAAATGGATCTAATTCTTTTTCTCTTGAGAATTAGGAAGTGAGCACACTTAGTTATGTGCTTGATAGAAAAGGGATATAAAGCCAGTGCAGGGGTGTCTTTGGGCAGGTGTGCAGGCTAAAGCAGAGAGGGAGGAGGAAAAAGGAGATATACATGAGAGACCAAGTAGGGGCTGGGCCAGGATGAAACCAGGAGCCAGAAACCCTCTCTAGGTCTCTCATGTGAGTGGTAGGGACGAAATCAAGGAAACCATCAGCTGTTGCCTTCCTGGGTGAAGACAGGCAGAAGGCTGGAGTCAGAAATGAAGTTGGCACTTGAATCCATGCCCTCCAATATGGACATGATGTCTCTACCATTGTCATAACCATTGGCCCACATGTCCACTCTTCAACACATGAATTTTAATTTACACATTTAAATTATCATTTGAAAAGATGTATACAGTGTACACAAAGGTAATTCAATTAAAGATAGTAGATTCTTAACGATAGCTTAAAATGGATTCAGCCTTTAACAATAGCTATCAGTCCAAAGTTCCCACTGTGTGCATTTTTATTAAGGAAAAAGCAAAAGACTGACATTATGATATGAGCCATACATTATGAAATTAGTCCAAAAATGTTAGTAAACAGTTCAAGTTTTGAGTATATATAGTGGTCATGTGTGGTTTTTAGTCCTTTACATCTGTATTTTCTGTTTGCGGTAAAATAGGACCTGCTTCTTTCAAAACCTCTGCTTGGGGGATCTGCTCTTCATCCCATATAATCTAAACAAGCTTGATCTACACCCAACTCTACAGCTGTGCTATCCAATGCAGTGGTAGCAATTTAATTTATATTTAAATGATTTAAAATAAAATGGAATTTAAATTTTACTTCCTCAGTTGCTTTAGGCACATTTCAAATGATCCATCACCACACGTGACTAGCAGCTACTCTAAAGGACAGTGTATATTATGGAACATTTGCATCATTACAGAAATCCCTTTTGCATCATCTTGGACTGTGGTGTGGAGTTTCAACAACTCAGTAATCTGATGTAACAGATCACAGAGATGAGTGCAGGAAAGGCAGATGGCCCAAATCAGGTAAGTAAGAGGCAGGACCAGGACTTTGGCAAGGACTGAAGGAAGAAGTTTTCCTAAGTTTATTGCAATAAAAGAAAGGGTAGCAAGCAGATGAGAGCTACTGAGGTCTCCACAAGGGACAGCCCTGCTGAGGATGAACATGGTTTGGAAGCTGAAGTCCCTATCTACTGAAAGAAACCAAGTCTAATGATGATTTTTTGAGTCTGTGCTCCACTGGTGCCAGCTGACTACCTGCAGATTTTTAAATTTCAAAAGCCAATAAATTTCCTCTTGCTCAGGATAATTTGGGTCTGTTCTATTGTTTCGACATACAGCTGAGAGAGTATTGATTAGAATATATAATTGAAGGTGAATGAACTGAAAAAGCAGTTTGGCTCTCTCGTTGATGCCACCTTGAAGGCTCAAAAGTGACTCCAAACATATACAAAGAGGTTTCAACTCAGATTTATATTGCAAATCACAGATGAGAGTGATAAATAATTAAATGTATGCTATTGCCATTTAACAAAAAGAAATACTCGAAGTTGATGTAGTTTATCTTCTGAAAGTCTGATATGAAATCAGTGGGTTCATATAATTGATAGCACCTTTGAACTAATAAATATGATCTACATTTTGTTAATATGTAAAACTACAGGGGGACAGTACATTTTCCACCCAAGGTCATCAGTCATAAATTTTCCAGTTTTACTCCAACTTTTAGTATAGGTTATTTCCATCTAATAGGTTCAATAAAGTCTTTTTATATTGAGCAGCGCTCCTTATGTTAAGGAAAGATAATCATATAACTGTATGTTACTGGAAAGCCAAGACTCCGTGGCAAAAAAATATCCTACACGAAGGATCTCTGTGAGACCTCAGTGGAAAGAAGAGGCCATCGAAGATGGATATACTCTTCTCTGAGGGGAGGAGAGAACTTCCACTTTGTTTATGCCCATGTCCAAATACTGATGGAGTCTATGGTCACAAAAGGCTTCCATAGCATGGCAGCCCATGGCAAAAGCCTCAGGTGATCACTGACATCATAAATAAGAGTGTTAATTGTTAAAGGAACAACAGAAGTCACTGTGCATTTAATCCCCATGTAGGACCTCCATCCTTAATGAGTTGTACTATGAGAATTGACTGCAAATCTTGTTTTCAAACTGTACTCTATTTGTTGTGTGTTGTGGGGGGGCAAACTGTTGAAATCTGTACTTAACATAGAGTTGGTACTCTGTATATAAAATCAAACTAAAAATGAACCATAATGAAGAAGGGGATGGGAGAGGGAGAGGGAGGTGGGATGGGAGTTGGGGTGGGAGAGTGGGTATGGAGGAAAGAACCATTACATTCCTAAAGTTGCATCTATGAAAAATGCATTCATTAGATAAAAGCTTTAAACAAAAATAAGTGTATGTTACTAAAATTTTATAGTATTATATCATTTTATGAATTTTTCTTCTGTTTCTCCACACTTATTTTGTACCTATTGTAATAGGTCAGATGAAGCAGTTGAAAGAACTGGAATGAATAGATGAAGGAAATGTAAAGACACAGATTGTTAACCTTCAGTCCAGAGTGCTTTAATTTCAGAACAGGCTTTTTCAATTTTTTTAACATTTTATTTGCTTATTTGAGAGGTAGAGTTACAGACAGAGAGAGGGAAAGAAAGAGGAAAAGGTCTTCCATCCACCAGTTCTCTCCTCATAATGGCCGCAACGGCCAGAGCTGAACCAATAGGAAGCCAGGAGCCAAGAGCTTCCTCCTGGTCTCCCACGTGGGTGCAGGGGCCCAAGCACTTGAGCCATCTTCTACTGCTTTCCCAGGCCACAGCAGAGAGCTGGATTGGAAGTGGAGCAGCTGGGATTCGAACTGGCGCCCATATGGGATGCCGGAACTGCAGGCGGAGGCTTTACCCACTGTACTACAGTGCTGCACCCCAACTTTTTGTTTCTAAAATGTCTGAAATACAAGTAGGAGGGTCATTGTTTCCTAAGGTCACTCGAGTTCTCCACTGTCAGAAGCAGTAAAAAATTATCTGCATATGCTTCCATTACATTTCATAACAAAATATGGTTAACAAAACTGAAAATACAAAAAAATAGATTTGTTTCTAAAATGGCAGGGGGTGGTATGGGGGAGACCTGGATGTGTTTTTTACTACAGTCCACACAATCATGTTCTCTTTCATATCACATTCCTGAAATAGACTCACAGGGAGAAGATAGCCCACTTGTGGAAAGACTCCCGCAGGAATCAGTGGGAGATGTTCAGAAAACACTCCGAGTCAACATGCTGACAATGATCGGGGGAAAAAAGACAAACGCCACTCGCATCGGGCTGCATGCAAAGAACCATCACTTCCCAGACTTGGGGAATGGTAGCCGACGCACCTGGAAAAGTGTGCTCAGTTTGGATAAACTCAATTCCAGAAATATGTGGAAGATTGGAGAGAGTTAAGAGACAATAAAATAAGTGATGAAGTGACTGAGGAGGTGAGGTTTGTAAGCGAGCTTGGGACGCAAGATGAAAGGAACTAAGTAAGATTTGACATGATAAGAGCCAACAAATATCTAAAAGCAGCAAAAACTTGGCAAATTATTTGAGATGGTAAAAGACTGCAGAAAAAGAAGCAAGACCAAGAAAGCTCATATTCTGGCTAAGTATAAGGGAAAATTAAAAATGGAAAAAAGTAGTAGCTTTTTGAATATTCTCTTAGGGAGTCTGTAGGAAGCTTTAATTTATTGCAAATTTGTTACTAAATGTAAAGGAAGTCAGTGGCGTCGGAAGATGATGGTTGTGAGGAATGAGAGGTAGACTATCTGGAGACATTCTTTCCTACTCAGTATTTCTATAAATTTGTTGTAATATGAAAACTAATCTAAGTTGGAAAAAAGCATCTTCCTTGCCATGTGGCAAGGCTGAAACCAAACTTTTAAAGAACCCATTACTGGCCAGCGCCGCGGCTCACTAGGCTAATCCTCCGCCTGCGGCGCCGGCACACCGGGTTCTAGTCCCAGTTGGGGCGCCGGATTCTGTCCCGGTTGCCCCTCTTCCAGGCCAGCCCTCTGCTGTGGCCAGGGAGTGCAGTGGAGGATGTCCCAAGTGCTTGGGCCCTGCACCCCATGGGAGACCAGGAGAAGCACCCGGCTCCTGCCATTGGATCGGCGCAGTGTGCTAGCCGTAGTGGCCATTTGGGGGGTGAACCAATGGAAGGAAGACCTTTCTCTCTGTCTCTCTCACTGCCCAACTCTGCCTGTTAAAAAAAAAAAAAAAAAAAAAAAAAAAAAAAAAAAAAAAAAACCCATTATTGCACAGTTTCCCTTGGGAACCCTGCCTATCACAGGGGAATGAAATGCTTTTAATCTGTAGCATTCCCAAAACAATTCAATTAAAAATAATAAAAAGTCTGAAATCCTGCCCATAAGGGTTAATAACTACAAAGGTGTCCAACAGATATTCAATCACAAAAATTCAGATGCTCTTTTCATTAAGCTTCTGGTGTCTTTTTCCGTAGCTAAAGCAAGATAATTGTTTTGGGGCTAATTTCTGAGGCCATTTAATAACACCTCCTGCTAGACTCCTCACGTAAACTCAGCAAGAGGAGGCATACAGAGTAATAGAAAAATACTTCTGCTCATTTGACAGCTCAGATTCAGACTTTTCTCTACAAAAGCCATCCTGCTGTCGGAATTTGGCAAATGCCACGCCAACTACCTTGGGGAAGATTGGATTAGGAGGCAAAGCTGACTAGGCAGTGAAGTCCCTACTCTCTAGCAGGATTTCTATGTAAATTCCATTACTGTTCATATTTTACAGATAATGAAATGGATACAAAACATTTCAAAGTTTATAAGTCAGCAAAATAATGAACAGGAGAGCCCATAGACTGCTTTAATTCATTTTTGACATTTGGTCACTCACATAATAGACTTTGTATTATTTCTTTCCTATGGTCTTTTTTCTACATTCTAACAGCTCATAGCTTTACAAGTTATTGCTAATGTGTGAATTTGAAGTACAAAGGAATTCATCACACTTTACATTTCAGTAAGTAGCAAATTTTGCACTGTTTCCTTAAGAAAATTTGGACAATTTCTTTTCCAACAATGCCATTCTTTCAGAATGGAAAAAAAAAAAAAAAAAGAACGTATACCTTATAAACTGATGGCAGTGCCAGAGGGGTATGCTTTTGTAATTAACTGTTCACAAAATTAAAATTATGTAGATTGAGCTATAATTATTCTTTTATGTAATTTGTGATGACATGTAAGGGTAAAGGTATGTTTTCAAAAGGCTACTCTCTGGAGACAATATGTTTTCAGGTTTCCAAATGGATCTTTCTTAGCAATAGTCAATGACTATAACAGAAACAGTTAAGAAAAATATTCTGTATCACAATGTATAAAATGTATTTCTTTCCTTCTGCTATTGTCATTTTAGTTCCATATATTGTCTTGGGCTTGAAGATGAAATTCCCATTAGTGTCAATGGAGAATCCAGGCATAGGGTAAAGGAAACCCAAGACTTTGGCAACAGTGACACAATCCTCCAAGCGAAGCAGGAATGTGAACAAAGTATGCATTTCAAATATAAAGTATTTTGGTGATCCATTATCCCATTAGTATAGCTGAACTTTTCAGGGACATATGCTCATCTTTATTCTGGGATGACTAACACACATGTAATATTCCCTTTGGTACATTTAATAATTTCAGTCAAAATAGGAAACCTATTGACATTTCACCTCTTTGCCAAATCAAACAAGATTAGTCATGTGAACTGTGTCTCACTGATAGATGGATTCTGATGGTAAAATGTCAAAGCATGATGCGTGGCCTCTGACTTGAAGCTAGCCTTTTGGGATCCATGTTGCATGTTTCTCCCAAGGAAGAAGCTCACAGTGGGTTCCAGTGGTCTTATGCAGAAAGTCATGTGTAATTGGCTCACATTTTTACATTCGAGAATGCTTTATCCTCACAGAAGTCTCAAATGAGCTTACGTGCTCTGGAAGTAAGCGTTTCAGGCTCTTGCTCTGGAAAGTTCTCTTGGTTTAGCGAAATGGCCAGAAGAGAGAGAAAATGTGACTGACTAATGTTACGAAGAGGAAGAAGTCTCACATGTATTGAGTCCCTACTAAGGCTTTCACTAATTGCTTTCATGCAGCATCCCAGGTAAACCTCACAACGATCCTGTAAAGTAGATCTGTTATTGTCCCCATTTTATTGATGAGAAGCCTAAGGCCAAAAATGTGTAGCACTCTGGTTTTCTGAAGACGAAATGCTACATAATGCGGTTGTATTTGAAACCGTGTCCAGCATTCTTAACTGTTTTAAATTCTGCTCTTCCCTCCCCATTACCACCCTGCCCTCCCCTTCTCCCAAGTGATTTACCTTCTGTACAGACTCTTTGGGAAACATTTACTTTTTATGCTTTATCCTTTTATGTTGCACTTGGTGGTTGTCAGTTCCTGGTTTAGTCCAGGTTTAAGATTCTGCTCTTGGTGGTGGTGGTGGTTTGACACTCTTTTGTGATGCTGAGAAATCACTATTTGGTTATTCCACTTAATCTCGTTTTAAGAGATTTTTCTTCAAATGTAATGACCACACAAAAAAGAACAAAATAGACATTCCTAAGTTTATTTTTGGTCTTTAAGCTTCTTCTTACAATAACAAAATATAGTTTCTGGGAATATAATTGTATTTTTAATGTAATAACAATAGCTATTAAGCAAACAAGGGCTCCTGTCAGACCCAGCAGTGGATACTTAGGATACAGAAACTCATTCAGTTGGTAGCAATGCTGTGGAGTATTATTCTAACCACTTAACAGGTAACCAAATGGACATTAAGTCACATAAGACACTTGCTTAAGGTTATGTAAAGCCTATAGCAGAAATGATCACAGACTTTTCCTCCATGGACTGTCTTCCCTTTACTCCTCTGCCTGCCATAGCCATGAATATGACCTGGTCCAAGGCCAGAGATAACCGTTTAAGATCTGACAAACTGTTAGGGACACAGAGAAGATCATTAGCATAAAATGTTATAGTATAAATGCCTTTCTTTCTTCCCTTGTCCCCACTTGCATCTTTCTTCTCTCTGCCCTTGTCCCATTTTTATATGAAATGCTATTATATATTTCAGTACCTTGAGCAACCATGTTGAAGTGAGACTTTGGAATGAAAACGCAGACCATTCCTAATTTTAGCATAACCAAGCTTCAAGGTACTTGTGGGAATAGTACATCCTGCCTCCCTTGATCTAGTTGGCCTCAAGACCTGAGATATTAATTATAATACCAGGGTCTGCTAATGTGCATACAGTGGACGTAAGAACTCTACATCAAGCACTGGTGTTGTGGCATAGCAGGTAAAACTGCCGCTTGCAACACCAGAATCCCATATGGGCAAGCCGGTGTGAGTCCCAGCTGCTTCGCTTCCCATCCAGCTGCCCGCTACACACCTGGGAACAGCAGCAAAGATGGCCCTTGTGCCTGGGTCTCTGCCATTCGTGTGGGAATCCCAGGTGAAGCTCCTGTCTCCTAACTTCAGCCTGGCCCAGCTCTGGCCATTGTGGTCATTTGGGGGAATGAACCAGTGGATAAAAGATCACTGTCTCTGTCTCTGTCTCTGTCTTTCTCTCTTTCTCTCTGACTTTCAAATAAATAAATAAATCTTAAAAAAAAAAAACCTTTACATCTTTTGACTTCTGTTTCTCAATAGGTTCTGTGCTCTTGGTCTCGTGCATAAATAATAAAAGAAAAAACAGGAGGATAAGGGATGCTCCCCCCAGCACTTGAAAATTTGACTGATATGCAGATCTATATTTATCTCGGTCTCCTGCTTTGGAGGGTGAGCTTGTGGGGAGTACCATGGGAGTCATGCCACATTAGGTGCTAGGTACACTATTCCTCAATGTTTAACACAGCAACTCTCATAGTCATTCAAGAGAAAAGTCTTCTTTTCTTACATCCAGCTAAAGATTCATACAGATGGTTTAAAAAGGCTGAAAGGCAAATCCAAGGACAAAAGTGTACAGGATGCACACATACACACAAACAAGAAAATACAGTGGTGAAATACGATTTGAGTTGTTGCTCTTTCTCTTGTTTAGATGAAATGTCTGGCTAAAATATTTATTCCAACCTGGGACAAATTGTATCATATATATCATATATGTTCTATATACAGTATGTATGTATATGTGTATATATACTATATGTATATAAAATGTCACTTTAGAAATAAAAAAGGAAAAGAGAAAAGCCCATCTGTGAACAAATGTGACTTTTTTCCTATACTTTGGTCTGTTTGGATGAAAGTTTATAGTACTTATTTTATCGCCCCCCCCCCATTCCGCAAAAAAAAAAAGGATCTAACTAAATTAGATTCCTCTAGAAAATAAATCTGGATGTGATCAGGAGGAGCAGCCAAAGCAAGAAGCAGTAAAATCCAAAAATAATGTCACAAACAGCTTAAGTCACTTAACTTTATGTAAATCCACTGAGAGGGGAAATAAAAAACTAGAGCAGAAAAAAGATGACTGAACAAAGCAGGTTAAAAACTGGGAGGAGAGAACTCTTTCATCAAAGAAAGAGAAACAAAAGAAATTATAAGCTATTCTTTTACTGGAAAGAAATTAAGACTTATACCTATGATACACTGGAGTAGAAGCAACTATAAAAGGAGAAAGAAAAAAAAAGAAAAACAGAACATGCCCAGGCCTGTGCAGATCGAGGTGGAGTACCTACTTGCCACAATTATATAAAACTGTCTCGAGTTATTGTTACAGGATTATTTCTGAAATAGGAAATACTCAAGTAGGCAACACTCTGCTCAATTTTCTCTCCTCAATCAGTAAGTTATAACATTTCAGAACACAGTAAGTATCACATCCAGTCATTTCTGATACCAAAATAGAGTCTTCTAAACCTTCTTTATCCCCTCTAGAGTTTTGTGTCTGGCTTTGTTTATTGTGTATGAAAAGTGTATCAAAATTATGCATATTTTTTACTCTATTATCATTTAAAACTTGCTTGGAAAAATATTTCTTGGGTAGTAACCATACACAAAGGCGTTCCTCCTCTCCACCATTTATAAAAATTAGCCAATATTTTAAAACAATTAGATACCTGGAAGCATTTATTTTGAAGAATTTTGATACCCCAATTTTGCCTATTAATATGACAATCATTAATTCATTGTTATCTGAGGGAGTTCCAATTTATGTCTCTTGTTCTGGCACAGTTATTAATACTTTCTGCTTTTACTCTCAAAAGTATTGAACTTTAGGCAATAATTTACCTTTACCTAATATCAAGGCAACCTAGCATGGGAAGATCTAAGGCTACTGAGAGAAGCCCACCAGGATCTATACATATTTCCATCATTTACTTACTGTGTAAACTTGGGCAATTTCTTATCCACTCTGAGACCAATTTTGTCATCAGAAGCATATGGATAATAATAGTTCATAGACTTGTTGTGTTGACATGAATGTAACAGTATTATGTCTGGGTACATACACAAGTGGGGATAATAGGATCACCCTGTAAGATTGTTGTGCAGTTTACCTGAAATGACGAATTTATGTGTAGTGCTCAGCACATCATAGATACTCAAAAAGTATTATTTTCATCACAATAATTCTCATCATCATTATTACGATCATCTGCCACTGGTGGCTGTTTGCAAGCATTAGAGTTAATTGCTTTTTCTCTTCCAGTCTCATCTCTCTTTTTCTTTTTATGTAGAAAAGCAATTTATTCCATTACGAGCACTTATGCAGTTATGGAGAGTACAGGCCTGCTGGTGAAACAGGTCATCCAAAATGGAAATGGTATTAAACTAGTGGTCAAGGACTAACTCCTAAAAAAATAAATAAATAAGCAAAACCTTTTATCAAGGATCAATTTAATTTTAAAAACAAACACAAGCTATCAATTCACTCTTCTCAACTTGACAGCCTACCTGTGGTACAACTGTCAGGTAAAAACATGCATCTTTACAACTTGGTGGTCCCAAGTTAAAAAAAAACACACACACACACACAAAACAAGCCATTTCACAGAAGGGAAAGGAATAATATGAAAACAGCTCAAGAAATACACTAATGAGCAAAAATATACAGAGAAAGAGGAACATGTAATTTCAACTTAACTGAAGAAACCATGAGACTCGTCTATGTAGGAAAAACGCATCCTAGAAAGTCAGGTGTGAAGATTTTAGAGTAGGAGTCTCTAGGACTCCAATCTCCACTATTTCCTGAATAAAAATGACACTTTGCATTATTTAAACTTCATGGCTAGACACCTACCTCAGTTGGCTCTATTCCTTGCTCTACCATTAAATGAATCTGAAAAACTCTGGTATATAGTGTTAAGAAGAAGAAAAAAGCACACATGATATTCCCCTCTGTGGCTACCTTAGACCTAGGTTTGTTACTAGAAAATTACTGAAGAAAGTTTAAATATTAAGTTTGTGGCTTTGCTGGACCAAGTTCTGCAGTTAACATTTAGAAAATGCCCACTGTTTGGGCTAAGAGCATTGGTGGTGGGACCTATTACAGAGGGATAGCAGAGCGTAAGTCGCAAGAAGTGCAGCTATATCTAGGATCCTGGTCCTTCTGGATCCACACTTCCTTCAGGATCTTCATCACTGTAAATGCTCTCTGCCATCTGCCACACTGGCATGCTATTGTCTTCTGACACCGGGCAAGTCACCCAAGGTTCACTGGGATTCCAGGAAAAGTCAGATACCCTAGCAGCGTGACCACCATGAATAAACGACAACTCTGGTGGCCCATCTTCTGCATCTTCTGGGGATTGTTCCTCTCCAGTTTTACTTAAATCCCAGACATTCAGCCGGCGATCAGTACCACTAGAAGCCAAAATAGTCTCGTTGTGAGGTGACCACGGAACCTGGAATACTTCTTCTTTGAGTGATTTAAAGGAATGCAACTTCAGATTCAGATTTCTCAAATCCCACAGGGAAACAATCTTGTCAGCTGATCCTGTGGCAAGAGGGAACTCACTGTACAGATTGAAAGACAGGCAGTTCATGTCAGCATTCCGAGCATCAACTGAGTGGCTTGGCTTGGAAGTACTGTTGGAGCGAGTATCCCAAATTCTAAGTTTCTGGTCATCAGCAACTGACCCAAACAGAGATTCCTGGAAGATGCCAGGAAACATCTTCTACTGCTGCTGTATGCCCTGTAGAGATAGTTTCGCATCCACCACTTTTCCTCCCTTTGGAACAGCACTGATGTCCCACAGGCAGATGGTGTGGTCATTGGAAGCAGTAAATGCACACTGAGAACTGGGCTCCAGGGAAGTCCACAGTCTTCCTTCCGATGTCCACGGAGATGTACAGCTGGGCTGCACTTGCCAGAAGGGTCTGGCTTAGAAGGATGTTTCCTATAGTCAAGACAAGAACGTCACTGGATGGAGTCTTTGTAGCAATGATGCAAGTGTTCTAGGGCATATAACAAGATCTGCTCACTTCTCCTTCATGGTTGATCTTGATTTCTATTTCAATTTTCCCACTAACTGAACCAAAACCTCCGAATTCTCCTTTCTCACCGTGGTAGTGTGACGCATCAAACGGCGCATCATCATTAGGGAGCTGCACGCTGGCTGTCACAAGGTGGTTTTGTTCATCCGACGTATGTGTCCCCAGGACAAGTCGATGAATGCTGAAATCTTTTCCTTCAGGTCTGGCTACGTCTGGAAGCCACTGTGCAGTTAGGCTGGGCCACTCCAGGGTGTGGGTCATCACCAAGTCACACAGAAGAGGGGTGTGCTTTTTCCATATTTTGTACTCCTCGTTGAGCACACGTTCTTCCACTGCGGGTCAAAGGCTGCTTACTTGTCGGCCACGGTGGGCAGGCGAGCCCGGGGCGGGGTAGGGGCGGGGATCCCAGGGTTGAGCATTGCAAGAGAGGCGGGGGGCGGGGGAGGCCTCCAGTCTCATTCCCTTCTGCTACTCACTGATGTCGCATATATGTAAATTATTTGGAAATTTGCCGTACACCATAATATTAGGGAGAGATGAGCACTTTATTAGTGCTTTCAATTCTTTGTACCCTCACTAGACAGAACTTGGTCTAGTTACCGGCCAAATACGTTGGTTTGCTGGATATAAGGATGAATGTCTTAAAGTGCATTTCAAAAGTTCCCTCGATGCATAGCAGCGTGAACTCCCAACTCTTGGACACTCTGAGAATATCCCAACTCCTTCATCTCAGGTTGAATTTCAGAAACGTCTCCATCCTCATCTTCATATTTCATTATGTATGTTTTTTTCCTAATTTTTGTTTCTAATCTTTGTGACGTTTTACGAATCTACTCCACGAGTAAACTGGTGTTCCAGTGATGGACAGTGTTTGTCTTGGGGCTTATCGTACTCTTGATCTACTCCTGCCTGCTCCCAGTTTTGCCGTGTATCCTCCTGGTTGTGAAATAGCAGGGACTTCCCAATTAGACATGGTCAGCTTAGAAGCCGGGTCTAAATCTTAGGTATTTTGTGACCTGTGACATGTCACTTAAGTCTCTGAACCTTAGTCTCTTGGTCTTAAAAATGGGACTATTTTAATATCTATTAAATTGTTTGATAATTAAATGTGATAATGTCAGTAAGGCCACAAAGTCACAAATTGGGAATTCAGTTCATGTCAGTTATTTTCACCTTCTAGTAGTCTTATTTCAAATGGTTAATGATAACCAGCCAGGTCATACAGATGAGGACCAGTTTGAATTTATTTCTGTTGTAACACAGAGCCCTGAAGTACATAAAATAGATGACATCTGGTTTACCACATAAAAACGTCTACGCGATCCAACATGGAATCTCATGCAACTATCCAGGTCCTCCCTTCCAAATTCCCATAGTAATTCAACCTTGAGTGGTAATAGTTTATTAATGACCTTGCTTGACTGGGCATGCATGTTTTTTGGAATCCAATTGCCATATAGGAACCATATGGTTGAGCTCTCTTTAGACTTTAGAAAGAGAATTAGTAAAATGAAAACAGAAGTAATATCCCCAGGCGCAGGATTCAATCAGCCAATGATTTCTTTCTTTACTCTGCAGACACTTAGCACTTAGAAGTCCATTAGGATCCTCCTCGCGTGTGTCCACCTCTGGGAAGGGCTGTGAAATGACTGCGAACCACTGAAAAATGCCATGCGCGTTCACCTATCTTCTCCCTTAGCCTTTGAGTCTCTACTGTAGCTTCTCAACGTCAAGTCAGCAAATCCTTCCAGGTCCCTGGATCCTTTTACAGGATCTGTAAAGTCAAATTTATTTTCAAAATAATACCGAGACCTTTTTTTGGCCGTTTTTACTCTGTTGACATTTACAGTCATGATGGAAAGCACTGGTGTATAAAATTGCTAACATCTTAGCATAAGTTAAGGCAGTGGCACAAAACCACTTTGCAGTATTGTGGTTATGATGTTCTTAACCACCTCACACTTGCAGCAAAACAAAAACAAAAACAGCACAACACTAATAATAACATACCAATTCCAATTAGGAATGTCATTGAAGATGCTAGTGAGCCACAGCACAGTGGGACAACTACAGTTTACAATAAAGTTTAATACTGTGTCGAGAACTGGAAGGGGCTGCTAGGCTGCAACACAAAGAAAATACGAGGAAACAGAAATGTTACTTGCCTAATTTGATCAGTTTAGACTGTATACATGTGTTGAAATTTTGCATTGTATCTCATAATATGCACATGTTTTACATATTAATCAAAAAATGTTAAAAAGAATGTCTTTTGTAAAGCAATGAAGATTCTTATTTATTTTATGAAACCCAAATCCCTAGATAAACATGTCCACTATTCTGTGTGACAAAACAGAATGTGTGCAAAACCCGCTTGCACTGTATATGGAATAGCACTTGTGAGATCAGCGTTTGAGTTGCAAGCTGAAATAGCTGCTCTTTTCTTGGAATACCATGTTTACTCTAAAATGCAGTTAACAGACACACTATAGTTATTCAAACTTAGGTGCTTTGTTTTCATGTTTGCAACAAAATGGATGCAACTGGAAAACATTATGCTTAGTGAAATAAGCCAGTCCCCAGAAGACAAATACCATATGTTCTCCTTGATCTGGGGTGACTAACAGTGTACCTAAAAGGTAATCTATAGAAGTGAAATTGACACTTTGAGATGTGATGACTTTGAATGGCCCTTGTCTCGATTGCTGAACAATTTTTTTTTTCATATTATTTGTTGAACTCTGTACTTAGTGTAGGGTTAATCTTATATGTATAAAGTTAATTGAAAATAGAACTTAGTAAAAAATAAGAATAGCAATAGGAGATGGAGGAGGAAGAAGTGTGGGAGTGCACGTGGGAGGGAGGGTAGGTTGGGAAGAATCACTATGTTCCTAGATTTATATTTATGAAATCTGTGAAGTTTGTATACCTTAAATAAAAGTTTTCTGGGGAAAAAGCAAAATAAATAAATAAGAAACTAAATAAATAAAACAATGAAATATATTATATACCAACATCCTTTGAGAGGTTTTCAGAATGCTCATGGAAAATCCATATTATGAAAAAACCATGCATAGATTCGGACAACTTTTGCACCAAAAATAAAATTTATCTTTAAATTCCAAAAAAAGAATGAATATGAGCCAATTATGTTGATGAGAACAACCAATAGTATTCATTGTCAAAGATAAAATTCAAACATTCAGATGAAAATTATAACTTAATGAACAATTTGTACCTTTCACTGTGGGCCTCACAGCTTTCCAGTATATATAGACTTTTCTGTTAAGCTTGATAGTGATATAAACAGTGATGATTTAAAAAAAAACTATTTTATGAGAAATGCTGGCATTTGAAATATCTTCATAATTTAGTGAAACAATATTTTGCAAATTACCAATGTATGATGCTGCAAATCATGCATGCGATGTGTAGATAAAAATTCAATTCAAAATGTAAGATTGATCAATGCATTTTAATGCAGGAGATTTCTAAAAGTTCATTGCTATGGTTTCAGATTCCACCTTGCAACTAATCTTTAATAAGCTATTATTTGTCCAAGTGTTGTCCGATATCAGGGAAGCATATCACATTTATCTGAAAAAGCTCTGAAAATGACCTTCCGTTTCCCAACTAATCTATATACAGAGCTGATTTTCTTCAGATATTTAAAATAAACAATTTATCACAATAAGTTTGATATAGAAATAGATATGAAAATTTAGCTGTCTTCTCAATGCATACATTAAAATATTTTCAAAAATGTTATGGTTTTCACTTTCCAGATTAATCTTTGGTTTTAAAATATTTTATTTTTCATAAAAATGTGTTTTGTACAATGGTTTTGTGATTATTATTTTAAATTGAACTGATAAATATTTTTGAGAGTGAAAAATGGCTCTTAGATTAGAAAAGTTTGAGAAATACTGCTGTTGATGGTAGCACCTTTTGCCTTTCAATCTTTAATAACTGAATCTCATGAGTAGCTTCATACATGGTTATTTAATAGCTGGAGTGTTATGGGTACTGAATATTGCATATAATGCCAGAAGAATCTGACACTTTGATAGAAAATACCTTAATATGCAATATGTGATGGAGTCAATTAAAATGCTATTTAACATTTTTCCCTATCATTACTTGTGGTCTAATAATGCCTGACCCCAAAACAATAAGGAAAGGGACTCTTTGGCCATAATTCATCAAGAAACTCAACTCAACAAACACTGGGAATGTATCATTCACCAGGCACTGAGTTAGGTATTGCTGGTGTTTTAGAGGATACAAAACCAGGTTATTTTTCTTAAAATCCATTCTCTGATGGCGAAACCATTGAACTAACTTGTCTAATGATCAGTTTAGGTATTTTATAATGATTTGTTTGGGTTATGGTGATTTTAATACATTTGAAAATTTTATAAATTTTGATTGACTATCCTTTTATATTTATTCATAACGATATTTTAAGGAATATATGGTACTCAATTCTGTTGTAGGTCCTATAACAAAATTTTGAATGCCTCTTAGTCCCAGAGTGGTGTGGAGAGGAAACATCTGATGGGCTAAAAAGCAGCAAATCAGGGATATGGTGTGGGTAGGGAAATCGAGTCTCTGCTAGCATAATCTATAGCTTAAATTCTCACAGAAACAAAAATTAAATTAAAGTTTGTTTAAACTCTAAATCCTAAGGTGTTTGTATTTTTGGAACTATTATTCTGTTTTGTTCTAGCCAATGTCATCTCTCTCCAAAAAGAGAAGCTATCTTCTTGATAACTCTATCCATAGGAAACATTAGAAACCATTCGGAGGACAGAGTCTATTTTCTCAGTTCCACTGAGTAGAGGAGGTAATAAATCTTCTCTTTCCGGGAAAGGCATACCTTTGAGTTATGCTGATGTAATTAATAACATACTGTATCCACGAGCTAAAGCTCCCTAATTATTCCATATATCCTTATTTTATCCACTGTAGGATGTGCCTTTCCTCCTTGCTAACGTCCCTGAAATTGGGCTAAGTTGTTCCATCAATGATATATCATAGCTTCATTGGCAAACTTTTACATTTTCTTTGTAGAGTATAAAATAAACTTGCATATTACTATTGACAGCATCTTAGAGCAAGTGAAATACACTAGCTCAGAATAAAAGAAAAACAAAAAAAGGAACTTGATTCCATAGTCAAGTAGTGAGACCATATTCAGGAGAGAGTAGTCTCTGAGAGGCTTGACTTGGATGGGATGTTACTTTTTTCTGTCCCCTTGGAAAATAATAGATCCATCCATTGAGCAAATAAGATGTTTGAATGTTATTATTTGACTCCTGAAAACTTCAGAGTTTATTATAAAGTTTGAAGTTCAAATAAGTTTTTAAATTGATGTTTCACTAAATAAAATATCGTCCAGGGCAAGCACTTGGTACAGTGGTTAAGTTGCCTCTTGGGACCCCTACATCCCTTCTTAAGAGCCTGGTTCAAGTTCTGGGTCTTCTGCTTTTGATCCAGCTTTCTGTTTATGCGCACCCTTGGGGGTGGCAGATGATGGTTCAAAGTATTTGGGCTCCTCTTATTCATATAGGGCACATGGATTGAGTTCCAGGCTCCTGGGTTTGGCCTAGCCCACCCCTGGCTGGATATCTCTGTCTCTTTCTCTCTTTTTCTCTCTCTGCCTTTCAAAGAAAATGAAAACAAATAAATAATTTTTTTATTTGACAGCTGGAGTCATAGACAGTGAGAGAGAGAGACAGAGAGAAAGGTCTTCCTTCCACTGGTTCACTCCCCAAATGGCCTCTATGGCCAGCGCTGCGCCGATCTGAAGCCAGGAGCCAGGTGCTTCCTCCTGGTCTCCCATGCGGGTGCAGGGGCCCAAGCACTTGGGCCATCTTCCACTGCCTTCTCAGGCCACAGCACAGAGCTGGCCTGGAAGAGGAGCAACCGGGACTAGAACCCAGCACCTATATGGGATACCGGTGCCGCAGGCAGAAGATGAACCAATGAGCCACGGCGCTGGCGCGCCGGCCCCTAAATAAAATTTTTAAAAATGCGGTCAAATAGCAGAGACTTCTATATCAGGTGTGTGTCCTAATCTTTATGCTTAGATATAGTAAACATTTCCTCTGCTTATAATTTAATAAATATATATAAATGCAAACAACAGCATATATAATTTCCTTTTGCACTAACTTTCTTTTCTGAAGGGCCAAGGAAATTAAATGCATGCAAAAACATTTATACACACATTACTATCTGTATACTGGTTAAACAATCAAAAGTACTTCTGCAGATGCATGTTTGAAAATTAAGAGCATTGCCACTTCCTCAGTCAAGACAGTCATGCTGTTCTGGTGGCACATACACATAATGGAAAGAAAATTGCTTTAAATAATCAAAATACACAAAGGCATATTTTTCTGAGTGATTGGAAATAACCCTGACAAATGATTGCATTTGGTAAATTATGAGCTAGCCAACTTACGTCTGCACAAATATAATGAAAAACATTTTTTAAAAATTTAGTAAGCATACAAAGCAAGGCATTCTTTTGGTAATGAATTTCTTTGACAGATAAACCAACAACCATGGAGGACAAGCTTACAAAGGTGCCTTCCTGAGAACTTTTGAGGGTGTGTGTGTGTGTGTGTGTGTGTACACTCACAAAGGCATATATATAAATAAAAATTCTACAGAATTGTATAAGTGACAGAGATATTCTCTTTTGTTTTCTTCTTTTGTTTTTTTTTTTTAATTTTATTTAACTTATACAAGTTTCATGTATTTCATGTGTACAGATTTAGGAACAGAGTGATACTTCCCACCCAACCCTCCCTCCCACAATTGTATTCTCTTCTAACAATATAGACACCACCCCTTAGTTGCACACTTAAACAGCCAACCTATATACAGGATTTGTGCGTGGCTGAGAAAAAGTATTTGAATAGGGCAAAAATAATTTTCTACTCATGGATAACACAGGCCATTTGTTGTCAGACTGCTCTGGGTAGTCAGAGACTGAGCATCCAAAGAAAAATAGATACTTGAAGCAAAAGCCAAGAAAAGATATACATTCATTTAGAATTTTCCAGATTAATGATTTTTAAAGCTAAGCCTAATAAAGTAGGGAGACTGAGCCCTGAATTTGCTACACAGAAAGCAAAGCTATTGTGAGATTGCTGTAGATTTTAGAAATTACCACTCTCTGAGGAACAGCTCTATAACCAGACGGCAATCATCAAGGTCTTGTCAATGGGCTGGCCTTCTAAGACAAGGAATTTGTACGTGCCCTTATGGGGATGAATTGTGCTCACAAGATAAAATAGGACAGGAACAGTGGGTGGAGTGGAGGTGACTTTCTGAGGGGGAAATTCCTTGAATTTTTAAGCATGAATTGTAGGGAGAGCCTGATTGTGATTTACAGCCTTACTCATCTTTGAACAACATTAACTCCCTATTAACTGCCACCCACCTTCCCCTGACAATGACGGAAATAAGAACTTGAAAGAAACCAGAATTACAACAGGCCTCTGATTGAGCAAAATGGTCAGCAGACCAAGTTAAATTGCTGCCACTTGCTTCATCCTCTCAGGTAGCCCCTATTCCTTATCTTCTCTTATAATTTAAGGGTAAACTCCCAGAAAGCTTAAAGCTTCGCTTTAGTTTCAACACTCATACACTCCAGTGAAATTTGCTAAGTCCTTGTTAACTAACCTATGGGAAGAGAAATCTCTCAGCATGAAACCTCTCTCCTGAAAGTCATCAATGACTAATTCGTTGTGACATCCTGTGTTCTCATATTTCATCTTCCTTGTTTGTGTCTCCTTGTTACCTGAGCAGGCCCTCCTTCCAGAAACTTCTCCATCCTCGTTCTCTATGGAAATTTTTGGTTTTCTTTTGAACCATATGACTGCAGTACCTGCTTCCTTCCTTACATTCTCCATATTTGTGACCTATAGGTTTGTTCCTCAGCCCTTCCCCTCCTGTTCTCTGTCTTCCTCAGCAAACTCATCTACTCTTTGGGCCTTGTCTGCTGGTGACCTCCACAGCTCTGTTTTAGGCCCTGTTGGTCGGAACACTGTGTGCAGCCTTCCATCGGTACACTATTCTTCTCTACTTAAGATAGGCCCTGGTACCTCAAAGAACTCATGGTGTCTAAATTGAATTCAGTATCTTCCCTTTCACATCTCTTCCTAGGCTTCATATTTTTTTTAAATGTCATCACCAAGGTTTGAAACCTTAAAGTCAAGTTTCCTATCTCTTTCTGCAATCATTTACAAAACCGTCAATTCCTCCTCCGAGGTAACTCTGCCATTTATACCTTCGTTTCCATCTCTTTTCTTCCATAGACTATCTCAGTAGCCTTCTAAATGCTCTTTAGACTCTTCTACAGCCAAACAACTTTATATATTGCTGCCAGAAAAGTCTTTTTAAAACACAGCTTTGTTCATGTTTATGTGCATTTCCATATCTAAATGCATTTGCTTCAGGCATTTGCTTCGCCAGTATTTTTCTTGTCCTACAGAACAAATCTCCTTCTGCATCGCTGTCCTCTTTTTCTTTCCTTGGCGCCCCTATTACATCAACTATTTGAGTCTAACGGGTTTGTCCTCCCATTAGATGATGAGTTCCTTAGGTAAAACTCTTGATATGTTTATCCTCAATTCTCCCAAATAAACTGCAGTATTCACCATAAAGTAAATACTCAAGAAATCTTGGATTTGGGTTGGGTTGAGTATCACTCTTTTGTTTAAAAATCTTCAACATTTTCCATTTGCCACATGCTACAGACTCTTTTCCCTGACCAACAGGACACTTCACTTTGGGATTTGGGAAAGGTACACAGGAGGGCAGCAGGGAAAGAGGACCTAAGAAAAACAAAATTGAGAGAAGCAGCAAGTGGTAGGCGGGAAGCATTCTGTTATCATCTGATTCCTTTGTCTACTGACTACCACTTGCTCCTTGGGACCCAGACATCCACCTACCACAACCACCAGTCTCCAGGAATCTCATGGCACTCAGTGCCCTTGGTAGACCACACCCAGGCCTGTCACTCCCAGTGGATGATGCCCTTTGTCCATTTGTGACTGATGTCTTCAGGCACAAGAACCAGAATAGTCAGCCAAGTCTAAGAATGCTCCTATTCTGAATGCCAGTGAGATTCTAGACATATTGGGCAGGCAGTCAGACATTTAAGGCCAGGTTCTTTCTTTGCCTCGTAACAAACAGGGATGATAGGAGTACTTACCAGTGGTTTCCAGGGGATGGCTGCCTTGCATCTGTCGCCCCACTCTGGGGATATCAGTTAACAAAAATCTGGGATGTGTAAGGGGGCACCTACTGTGACAACAGTGGACTTAGGCATCCTTATATAGGTTTTGCTCCCATAGTTAAGTAATACATTTACTGTCACTTGCAAAGTGACAGTAGGTGAGTGTGGCGGGTGGGGAGGGGCTAGTCCCAGAGAGATGGTAGGTTTCTTCCCCAAGACTAACTCTTCTGGGTACTATCTGGGTCTTTTACTTGGTGTGCAGATATTTACCCCCACCCAGCGCTGTCCACAATGTAGAATACAGTGTATTAAAATGTAAGAAAAACTCACTTTAGGTGTACTGATATTGGAGAATATAAACTTGTAGGCTTCGAGGTAATTGTAAGTTCAATCTCATTATTCACTTCTCTTTGGCATAAGTTAATATCCAAGGGAAACTTTTATAATGAACAATTTTCATTTCTTCAATTCTCTCTCATTTTTTCACCCAATTTAATTGCAAATTGTTTTAAGTTAGTTTGCTCTTCCTTTTCTTCATAAGAAGGTACAATGGTTTTTATTACTGTGTCATGGCCACCTCTCCCTGGGTCCTCCCTTGGACATCACCAAGGTCAGGGCAGTGGGCATACTTGGCCTTCCTCACCTCCACCTCACACTTTCTCTGTCATCAACCTCTTTTCTTCTTCTGTCTAGTAGAGAGGGATTTGAACAAAGAGAATATGGGTAAATTAACAACAGGAGTCACTGTGCACTAACTTCCCATGTAGTACCTCTGTCCTCAATGAGTTGTACTATGAAAGTTAACTGTAAAACTTGTCAGTTTGTGTGTGTGTGTGTTTGTGTGTGTGCAAATTGTTAAAATATTTACTTAGTATAGAGTTGGTCTTCTCTGTATAAAGTTAGTTGAAGATGAATCTTAATGGAGAATGGGACTGGGAATGAGAGAGGGAGGAGGAGGAGGGGTGGGAGTGTGAGTGGGATGGCGGGTATGGTGGAAAGAATCACTATATTCCTAAAGTTGTATTTACAAAATTTGTATTCCTTAAATAAAAGGTTTCTTGGGGAAAAAAGTGAAAATAATCATAATAATAGTGGAAGTGTTGAAGCACAGCAGTTAAAACTTCACACTGGAGTGCCTGTGTGTGAGTTCCCGCTCTGTTTCCAAGTCCAGCTTCTTGCTAACGTGCATCCTAGGAGGCAGCAGGTTACTGGATCAAATACTCGGGACACCGCCACCCAGATGGGAGCCCTAGATTGAGTTCTGTGCTCTTAGCTTCAGACTGGCTCAGCCCTGACATTTGTAGGCATTTGGGGAATGGACTTACGGGATGGGAACTTTTTCTCTCTGTCTGTCTCTGTCCCTTCCTCTGCCCCACTGTCTTTAAAATAAACTGAAAATAAAAGTTCAAAAAAAAAAAAAAAAAGGAAAACAAAAAAACAGAAGCATGCCTCATTAATGACATATTTCTTCTCACAACTCCAATTACTTCTGCTTATCTAGTTATTTTCTCTCCTACAAACATGGTCCGATCTCCATTTTCTTAAAAACTTTTTGTCAGGCTGGTCTGTGGCGTATCTGGTAAAGCCACTGCCTGTGGTGCTGGCAATCCATATGGGCGCTGGTTCGAGTCCTGGCTGCCCCAATTCCGGTCCAGCTCTCTGCTGTGGCCTGGGAAAGCAGTAGAACATGGCTCAAGTCCTTGGGCTGCTGCACCCACGTGCGAGACCCAGAAGAAGCTCTGGCTCTTGGCTTTGGATCGACGCAGCTCCAGCTGTTGCAGCCGTCTGGAGAGTGAACCAGCAGACGGAAGACCTCTCTCCCTTTCTCTCTCTCTCTCTGCCTCTGCCTCTATGCAACTCTGCTTTTCAAATAAAAATAAACAAATCTTTAAAAAAAAAAAAAAAACCTGTTTGTCCTATTTCACCCCTTCCGTATCTGAATAGAGATCCCACGCATTGTTAATTTCAATGATTCTCACCTTCATTCTTCTCATGCCCTTGCAATATGTACTCTGCATCCAGGAATCTATGGAAAAAGTTCTCTGTTGACCTCATTATGGCTGAATCCTCACTGCTTGCAGTCCTTCTACAGGTCTCATTCTTTTTTTTTTTTTTTTTTTTTTTTTGGACAGGCAGAGTGGATAGTGAGAGAGAGAGAGAGAGAAAGGTCTTCCTTTTGCCGTTGGTTCACCCTCCAGTGGCCGCCACGGCTGGCGGGCTGCGGCCAGCACACTGCGCTGATCCGAAGGCAGGAGCCAGGTGCTTCTCCTGGTCTCCCATGGGGTGCAGGGCCCAAGTACTTGGGCCATCCTCCACTGCACCCCCTGGTCACAGCAGAGAGCTGGCCTGGAAGAGGGGCAACCGGGACAGAATCTGGCACCCCGACCAGGACTAGAACCCGGTGTGCTGGCGCCACTAGGTGGAGGATTAGCCTATTGAGCCGCGGCGCCGGCCTCTACAGGTCTCATTCTGCAGTCATCAGCACAGTTGAGCACTCTCAGCCACCCTGACCAGGTGTGCCTCTACAATGGCTCACAAACTTCCTCCATCTCTGTGGTGAGAGCTTCCGCAGGTCTCCCGGACCCTTTCCATCTCCAGAATAAATTTTCTTCTTTTTCTCTAAGCATTTGTTCTTTTTCCTCCCTACCCCTTAAATAGCTTCATGGAATTAATTGCATCATCCACAAATATATGTCCTTGCATTTATTCTCATAACTCCACACTAGAATTTATTTGCTACAAAATATCATAAGTGTGTGTGTGTATTCACTTATCTTTACTAAAAATACAAATATATTCACATAACATACATTTTTAGATATTTTGGTCCTGGGGCTGGCATTGTGGAGCACTGCCTTCCTGGGCCACAGCAGAGAGCTGGACTGGAAGAGGAGCAACCAGGACAGAACCGGCACCCCAACCGGGACTAGAACCCGGGGTGCCGGTGCCACAGGTGGAGGATGGCCCAAGTGCACCCGCATGGGAGACCAGGAGGAAGTACCTGGCTCCTGGCTTCGGATTGGCACAGCACTGGCTGTAGTGGCCATTTTGGGGGTGAACCAAGGGAAGGAAGACCTTTCCCTCTGTCTCTCTCTCTCTCTCTCTCACTCTGCCTGTCAAAAAAAAAAAAAAAAAAGCCACCTCCTACAATGCTAGCATCCCACATGGGTCCCTTTCGAGTCCCAGCTGCTTCCCTTCTGATCCATCTCCTTGCTAATGTGCCTGGGAAAGCAGTGAAAAATGACCCCAAGTTGGGTCCCTGCTACCCATGTGGGAGACCCAGATGGAGTTCCTAGATTTGACTTCAGCTTGGCCCAGCCCTGGCTGTTGTGTTGTTACATTTGGGGGGGAAAGAGAGTAAACCAATGATGGAAGATCTGTGTCTCTCCCTCTCTTTCTGTAACTGTTTTTGGATAGGCTGAGTGGCAGAGAGAGAGAAGTTGGAGACACACACACACACACAGATCTTCTATCTGTTGGTCCACTCTCCAAATGCCGGTAACACCCAGGCCTGGATCTGGCCAAAGCCAGGAGTCAGGAATTCCATCCAGGTCTCTCATATGGATGGCAATGGCCCATGCACTCGAGCCATCATCTGCTGCTTTCCCAGGTACATTAGCTGGGAGCAGGATTGGAAGTAGAGCAATGCAACTCAAACCAATGCTCTCATAAGGGATGCCAGTATTGCAGGTGGCAGCTTAACTTGGGGCACCACAATGCTGGCCCTTAGATGCATTTTTTTAATGCATACATATTTTGGTAATTTCTTTTTAGCTTATTTTTGGTTTTGTTTTCTGATCATGGGTGTCTTATAATGATAGAGCTGTGAGAACAAATTTGAGCTCAGGATACTCGCAATTCACCAATGCCCCAAACTTCTGTGTTTTACATTATGAAGATACTCTGTGTTCTTTCTTAGGTTTTCTCACCCCTTCCTATGTATTTTTCATATGCAAGATGAAAGAACGATGAGTGCTTTAAGAGGGAAGTTGGAACCTAGCTGGTATATGAGTGTTTTTACTGTCACTTTCCATCATTGAACATACACATACCCTATATCTATAGGAAGTTTTTGGCAGTAGATTCTTTGAACACATTTTTATGAAGAAGAGACCATGCGCTATAGTTGGTGTTCCCCAGCCTGACATTTTGTCAGCACTTAGGTAGATGCCTGCCTACTCTGGGGGAGGCACAGTGGTGTGAAATGTCTTGTCTCCATCTGTATGCTATGCCCACGTTTCTTCCTTGAGAAATGACTATTCTTACCGATAAAGGCTTTCTGTATGGCAGTCTTGTCTATTCTGGTAGAACTTTGGGGCCTGCCTGTTTCACGTAGCCTTTACAACCTCCATTCAACCCTGGGGGAAGTGGCAACACCCTTCATCTTACAGGAGAATGGGGTTAAAGCAAGCTAGTCTCCCAAAAGGGCTGTGAGGGCTGCATCTATGGAGGGCCACGCATTCCAGTTTCTGTGCTGTGTGCTTCCCCAAGGTAATAACAGCTAACAGCACTTATTTCCTGGATACACTGAGTTGGGTTCCTTCCTAAGACAATTCCTGGGAGAAAAGAGAGGTGCCCACTTTGGGGACTGTGTCTATCCTGCTTATAATCATGTCCTCTGCTTTGCAGGTTCTGATAGAATTAGGTGTGCTATAAATATTTGTAAAGTTGAAGTGCTTTGAACGGTTGGCAAGAAAGCAGATAGCAATGTTAGTAGTAGATTTTTCTGAAGGAAGCACCAACTATTCCTGGGGTTGTGATTTAGGGAGATTTTTTTTCCCCCTGGGGCATTGTCAAGGTGGTTGGCAATTTGGTTGAAGCTGATCTCGGCTTAGAGATTCAGAGGTCAGAATGGAAAATCTCACCTCAGGACATTTGAGGATGAGGTACTTTCACAAAGAAATCAATCCTTTTCCTGAGGCCTCTGGACCTGGTTGCTGCTGCCCGCCAGATACTAAATTCAGTAGGCAAGTAGGCAATCCATTTGTGACCATTGCTTTGGTCCTCCTCGGATTTAATGATAAATTTACCTTGTTTGAATGCAGTTTTGCCCAATTTGAAATATTACCAGTTTGGATAATTGCATGTAATGTCAAATAGAAATATCCAAGAAGTGTTATAATTTTTCCTGACATCAAATAGTTAGAAATCAGTGCTATAGTAATGTTTATTGTGCCCTCAACAGTTTTTTAAAAACCCAAAACATTTTATTTTAATCAAGAAGAAAACAAGGTATGTCACCGATGAAAATGACATACATATTTTTGTGCTTATTATTTAAAGAAAGGAGAAACATCTGAAATCTGTTTGCTAACTACAGTATAATACAAATTAGCCTGCAGGCACTGTGTGTGCTGTACCCTGTCTGCTTGCCAGCCCTGCTTAGTCCCAACATATTAATGAGCAAGTGCAAGTATTTGAACAATCAGCATTTCCGCATTTGCATGCAAACTCTCATGCTGTGTAATTATACACAGAGCTGGCACTCAAATTAATTAAAGCTGATTTCTCTGTGACTGCAAACTGGTCATATCCTCGGCTTTGCCTTGCTATGAAGTCATCACTCCACATTCAACGTGACACTTCTGTCCCCGGCTTTCTTAGTAATGCTAATATTCGACAATTGTGACTCCAGCAATATTTTAGACAGCAGCTGACAATGGCTGGGTATTCTTGTGCTTTTGCTCTCCCCTTATTTCCCCCTCTTCTGCTATAAAGATAAAGAAAAGCTTTTGAGCACTTGCTTTGTAATTATCTCCCATAATAATGCAAACAAATCACATATATTGTTTCAGTAGGTTTCCTCCCCTCCTTTCCGACTCCACCCACTTGATTAGAGCTTACAAACAATTCATCAAACTTAAAAAAAAATTGTTTATTTTATGCTAACAAACAATTAGTTTTGATGGTCTTAGTCTTAATTTTGCAAAGGCTTTAACAAATGGAGTTTTATTTTAAGAGACAAGGATCTCATCATTCAAGATCAGGGAGATGAGGAGAGAGAAAGAAGAGCAGCCAGGACCTCGAGGTTGGGGTAAAACTTTGGGAGTCCTCAACAAACAGAACAGAATGGAAGGAGAGACCATTACTTGTCAAAGAGATAGGTACACATCAACTTCCGCTACAAGAGGCTTTCCTCGGCTCACCTGCAATCCCATCACCTCCTCTGGCTGCTCAGTTCCTCTGAAGAAATGGTTTCTCTGATCATTCTTTCGGGAAAAAAAAAAAAAAAAAAAAAAAAAAACCTCTTCTATTCAGTTATCATCATGATTCCCTTCTCAATATTTTAAGTCTCTGCAAATAGGTGGTGGCTTCTAAGCCATCACCATGTAAGGCCTCTGAAGAGGAGCTGTCTTGAGACAGTTTTCTGAAACCATTCCTTCCACTCAACCGCAGCCCACCATCTTCCTGATTTTTCTGCATCCAATTAGCCAGATCCCTTAACAGACAGCTATTGCAGGGAAAGTATATCTCTTTGTAAAGCAGGCACCAGACAGTGCTAACTCCCAAGTTCAAGATCTTGAAATTTGCTTTCAAGATTGCCCTAGTCATCTACATTTGAAAGGAAAGATCAGGAGGAAATATATAATCTGTCTCTAACGATCAAACCAAGAGATATAATTGCCCTTACCTTATCAGGAGTAATTCTGGGTCCACACAACACACAGTTATCAAGCTGCCTTCAAATTCCAATTGGCATGCAAGTAAAAAAGGAGTGTTGAGCCGTTCCGGGAGAGACTGCTGGGGAGAGCAGTCACAACACTATTATGATCTGAAGCTTGCTCTTCTGTCTTGTCATGACTTTCCTACACAGACAGGTGTCATATTGGCATGAATTCCATTGCCACGTACCTTTTAAGAGGTGGGCGTGGCTGTGATCATGTAGCCAGTTCCACCTGTCTCTAAACCCTCATAACCTCCATTGCTTTCAATATTTCGGTCAGGTACCCAATGACTTCATGAGTTACCCACGCACTGGGTCCGACTAACTGAGGTGTGGGAACAGTATCGAGTTAAGCAGCACCGTCATTGTAGTACACAATGCTCATTGCTACTGGCAAATACCTAGTTGCTGAATCAGGATTGGGCTGCAGAGAGCAGGACCGGGCAGTTCTACCGCTTTCTGTTTGTTTCCTTTTTAGAAACCATACTGTTCTAATTAACCAGTTAGCAAAAGTAGGTTCTTTTTGATGTTCATTCCTTAAGCATATAGCCTTCTTTAAGCATAGAGATTATTGTATATGAACATTTTTTAAAAGCAAGTGTTTGCAAAACAAAAGGCAAAGAAAATAAAAGTTCTTCAAATATTTAACATGAACATAACATTTTGCTCTTAATATTTGTGATAGCGAATCAAATACATCTCTAAGTTATGATTCTTTTACTTTTTCATAACAGAAAAGGTTAATAGGAGTAGTAGTCTGTAAACTTCTAAAGGACAGGGAATCCTGCTGGCACTCAATAACTACTTGCTTTATTTCATTGTTGATAATGGTATTTGAAAAGTGGCTGGCTACATCTCTCTCTATAGGCATATATGTAAATAGAATTCAAGTATTGAAGAGGCAAGACAAGATTTTACAAACATGTCAAAATTACATTGAGGGAACTTCAAAAATTTTGGAAAAACTTAGCTTAAAGATTTTGGTGCAAAAATCTTTGAAATCTAACTATATTTTTTCTTAATATTATTTAAGATACTCTTATAGGGGCCAATGTTGTAGCGTAGTGAGTGAAGCCACCACCTACAATGATGGAATCCCATATGGGCGCCGGTTTGAGTCCCAGCCACTCCACTTCCAATCCAGCTCCTTGCTAATGGCCTGGGAAAGCAGTGGAAGACAGCCCAAGTGCTTGGGCCTCTACATCCTGTGGGAGATGTGGCGGAGGCTCCTGGCTCCTGGCTTCGGCCTGGCCCAGACCAGGCCATTGTGGCCATTTGGGAAGTGAGCCAGTGGATAGAAGCTCTATCTCTCTCTCTCTCCCTCTGTCCCTTCTTCTTTCTGTGTAACTCTTTCTAATAAATAAATAAGTCTTCTGGGGAAAAAAAAGATATTTTTATTGTACTTAGTATTTTCCAGGAACTTTTTGAAGTACATTATATTATTTCTCTTTCATTAAGTATAACGGTATCAGAATCTCAGTAGATGTAAAGGGTATGTCTTTGACATAATTTCAATGCACTTTGTTAATTTACTCTGGTGGGCTTTTAATTTTCTCAGACCATTGATTCCATAGTGTCATTTAAATCAATCTCAAAAAGTGCTTTTAATCTCAAACACCAAAGTTTCACCCAATTTCCTACTGAAATCAGGGATTTCTTATACAGATAACACTGTCTTTGTTTCAACTTGCCCACCATCTAGTACAAAATTGGCATATAGTGGTACTCAATGAATATTTGTTAAGTAAAGGTTTAGAGGTGTGTTTATAAGTATGTCTGTGAAAGCTGTAAATGATATAAATCAACTAAACTATAAACTCTTGAAGGTTTCCTTTGCTTGTAAGGTTTATAAATGGCATACACGTGAACATGGACAGTAATAATTTGCTAAACAAATTAAAATCAAATAACTTTGGAGAGAATACATTACTATCTTTGAGATGATTTGTTCTCATTTCAAATAGAGAGATTCCTTGTTTTTGACCAGCACCTTCCAGAAGTGTCTATTTTTGGGCATGATTTTTTTCTGAAGCTTCTGAGGATAACTTTAATCCCTATTCCACATGAAAGTTATTCAACTATTTGAAAAACGGCTATCATTTTTCCCTAAGTCTACTCTTTTTTCAAACTGAGCATTCCTTTAATCATTATAATATGATATGGCTTTTAAGGCCTATCACCACATTGGATGGATGCCAGTTTGTCCGTGGCTGTCCTCAATGTGGCAGTCAGAGTTGAATGTATTACTTGCAATGTGGTCTAATTATGCAAAATACATGGGTAGTGTTCTGGACTTTCTTTCTAATCATTTAAAATTTTACAGAGGCAGGAAATGCAGTCTGAGGAGGGGCTGGCATCATTATCATATTCTTAGTTCCTAAACTTTTATGGAGCTAAGATATCTAAATCTTTTTGTACCAAATTCTGTTTAATCAAATCTCTTACTGATGTCCTACATGAATATATTATATTCATCCATAGGGGAGGTCATCTTTGGTATCAGCCTGTTGTTCTAATTATTTGTGACATGTTTGAATCCTGACTTTGCTATCCAATGTCTTGATTACTATATATCATTTTGTGCCATTCTTTAAAAGACATCTGAGTGGCTACTATGGACATGCATTCTGTCAGGCAGTAATGATACCAAGAGCAGCCAAAACAGTCCACGGTCCCTTTTGTGAAAGAGCACACAACAGAGAAGGGAGCCTGCTAATATAACCACTGTGCCCTCCATGTTTTCTTTCAGATCACTGGCCAAAAAAAAAAAAAAAAAGTGCCAGTGCATGTCTCAAGCACCTCTCATCCATCTTAGGTAACGAGAATAAAACATAACACCTATCATGTTTTTGAGTACTCATTTCATGGTAGGTCAAAAGAACTTTATGTATATCACGTCATTTAAGAAGCACAACTTCCCTTTTCACATAGTTGTAATTCTTCATTACAGCTGGAGGAATTAAGGTCCAGGAAGTCTATGTAACTTTCATTAATTTGCATGGCTAATAAGTTTTAGGGCTTTAATTTAAAACCCTAAGGCTGTCTGACTCCAAAGTCCATTCTTAGTCATTTTTAAGGAAATAATTTTACCATTTTGGAAATTTTCTAACCATACTTAAAAACTAGCTCCAACTTATCTTCTGGGAACATACGAATATTTTGATTAAAAGAATCATCCAAATCCAGTTATCCTCTCTTTTGAAGAGTAAAAGTAAATTAGTTTACTTGAGGCGGCTTTGTTCTTAGTGAACCCATACTGATTCTTAATAGTCATTGCCATCTTTTCAAAATGCTCACTTTTACTTTAATAATTCTGTCTACATTTTGCTGGGGCCTGATGTCAAACTCATTGGTTTGAAGTTCTCAGAATCTATTTTTCATTCCTAGTAAAACCAGATCAGCATCGATTCATCTCTAGTCTTCCCATCTCTGCCATATTCTCCACAATACTGCAAAAATGATGGACAGAGGTTCCACTAACAAATCTGAAGCTTTTTCTTTCCTGAACACACAGGAATTTAATTTATATAGCTATCGGCTTCACCTTCTTGGAGTTCACTTCCTGTAATGGGACTTATTCTTAGAAGCAAAGTGAAGATTGAACAGCTTTGCACGAAGACACATTTGAAAATATTTGTTGCAAAAACAAACAAAAAACAATAACAACAAAACCCTACATGATGGGGAGTGGGGAGGGGGCAAAATGCTATTTTGTAAAAAGAGAAAACAAACCACTCACTACTCTTGCCTTCTCGGAGGAACAACACTTAATATCACCCATGAATGGTTCTTTTGTTAAGGAAAACAGCCAGCTAATTCCGGATGAGACACTCGGATTGAGAAAGCCAGAGTCTCTGGGCCTGACCTGGTGAGCAGCACCGGAAGAAGACAGAGCCAACATTCTCTACAATAAATCACAACCAACCTGTGAGTCTGGGGAAAAAGACTTGGAAATGGGAAGACTGGAGGAGCTGCAATAAGTGCAGTGGCGCGAGGCGTTGCCCAGGATCGTGGCCCGGGGCCCAGACCACAGCAGAGGGATGGAGCCAGGGCGAACTGCTCAAGCAACCCACACTTGAGTCTCAGAGCGCAGCTGCTGCGTTTCAGCCCTGTGCAATCGCAACAGCAGACACGGTGCCTGCCTTCACAATACGAGTGTGGCAATGGATCCCACATACGCTCAGAGGAGGAAATAGCTTCTGTCTGGTAAAGTTTATTATTCCAGTTTGATCAGGTATTAGAAAATAATAAGGTCTTTTTGTTCTTATGCTATTCTATTACCGTGACTTTTCTCTAATTGTACTTTCTACTTTTGTTATACTGCATTTAAAATCATTATTTGATTATTTTTCATTTTATTTCAATGGCAGAGAGACAGAAAGAAAGAGACAAATGGACTAAGTGAGATCTTCCATCTACTGGTTCGCTCCTCAATTGTGTGAAACAGCCATGACTGGGCCAGGCCGAAGCCAGGATCCTGAAACAGTCTGGGTCTCCCATGTGGGTGGCAGGGATTCAAGTATTTGAACCATCGTCTTCCCCTCCAGGATTAACAGGAAGCTAAAGCAGAAGCAGAGGAGCCAGGACTTGAAACAGGAACTGCGATATAGGATGCTGGCACCCCAAGCAGCAACTTCATCATTGTGCCAAACTCCTGTGTTCCTACTGTACTGTATTTTAGAAAGTCTATTAATTCTTTCATAGAATAGTCTATCTTTTTATTACATAGAAAAGGCATATGTTGTTTCTGGTAGGCAAGCACAGAATGAAATGACATAGTATGTGTCAAGAGACCACAAAGTTCCCCAGTGAAATTAAAAGGTATTTTACCCTGTCTAGAAGAGACTAAAGCATCAGTTTCACATTAATTTCATAGGAATAATCACAGAATTGTAAAGGATTTTGGAGACAACTTTTTTCCAAAAGAATGTTGTGATACACACTGATGTTACTTTCGACCTTCTTATTTATTAATAAAAATAAGCAATTCCAATAGCAATATACGATAATGTATGGGTTATTATTAAATGAGATGTCTGTGTATACAGTGTATATGTATTTAAGGGTCACAGTTTAAGAAAATTTAAGATTCACAGTTTTGATCAATGACTGAAAGTCAAAATGTATTGCTGAGAATGATTCTCTCTGGTAATAAGCAGTATTGTAAGCATCAGCACAGTAGTATTATGCTAATTCATTATGGCTGGAAGATGAACCTCACTGAAAAATTCAAGAAACTGAATACTGAACAGTTAGTTGCAGAAGGGCAATTATGAGACCTGGTCTGGTTTCATTATCCAAGATGAGTGGGAATAAAATGCAAAACTGAAACATAAATGATGCAAGGCATATTAGCTTTGAGATTTCCTTTTTGTTTTAATTATCTAAGTTTTCATTAATAAGTGCTTTGAAATATATGATCCTTTTTTTGATGCTGAGTATTTCAAAAAAATCATACATGGGCTTATACTACATTATATTATAATGATTCTAATAGCTAACCTTTATAACTATATGCCTAGTATTGGGCTAAGCATTTAACACACATTATCCTATTTGTTACTAACCACAGCTCTTACGAAGTAGATAGCTTTATCAGCGAAGAAAACTGAGGTATAACTTGTCCAAGGTCATACTGCTAGGAAATAATTAAGCCAGAATTCAAATTTAGATAGAATCTGGATATCATATAACCTCTATTCATTTATTTGGTATCTACTAGATTATTCTTTTTGGACCAACTATGTCCTGTGGAAAGCACTTCCCTTGTGAAGGAGAGACTTAGCTTTCTAATTTATTTTGTATTTTTAAACAATCTTTAATGTTCTAAACAAAGTGAAGGCAAAATAAACTTGTATCATTTAGGACTCAGCTCAAGAGTCAATGTACTTATGGAACTTACACAGATTTCACTGGGCAGAGCTTACTGTTTTCCTTTGTAGCCCTATAACCTGTACAGGCGCACATATGTGCCTGTAATATCCATTTTTTTACATATCTACTTATCTTCCAGGGCCTAGCTTGGTGTCTGGAACACAGTAAATGTTAAAGAACATTTGCAGAATAAATCAATAACCAGGGAACATCCTTATCTTTTCTGCATCACTTTTCTACATGTAATTTCCCTGCCAGGCACCAATTTGTCTCCCGCTGGGGTAAAGCACAGTACTGCCTTCTCTAGACTTTGAATTAATGTTTTTCATGTTTACTAAACTAAAGTGGTAAAGAAACATGCTCCATGCTCTGCTCAAGCATGGAGGATTCATTTTTTAAACTTTATTTATTTACTTAAGAGGCAGAGAGAGAGTGAGAGAGGGAAAGAGCACTCTCATCTGCTGGTTCATTCCTCAAAGGCCCTCAATGGCAGGGTTAACTCAGGATGAAGGTGGGAGCCGGAAACTTAATCCAGGTTTCCCACATGGGTGACAGGGACCCATCCACGTGGGCCATCACCAGCTGATTCACAGGATGTGTATTAGCAGGAAGCTCTTTAGGAGTGAAGCTGGTACTCAGACTCAGGCACTGTGATGTGGGTTGCAGGGATCCCAATTGGCATCTTAATCCCTAAGCCAAGCATATGCCGCAAATGAAGATTTTTTTAAAATAAATAAATGAATTAAAAATGCTAAACCCACAAGCTTTGTGTTGGACTGCTTTAAAGAGAAGTTGTCCAGACTCTCTCCACATTGCTTGAGTTAGAGATGCCTCAATGCTCTTATAAAATGCTTATTGCTAAACATTCTGGGGACTGACACTCTGGTGTTGAGGGTAAAGCTGCTGCCTACGATGCTGGTGTCCAGTAAGGGCACCGGTTTGAGTCCTGGCTGCTCCACTTCCAACCCAGCTCCCTGCTAATGCAGGGAAAACACTGGAGGATGACCAAGCGCTTGGGCCCCTACACCTATGTGGGAGACCTGAAGCAGCTCCTGGCTCCTGGCTTTGGACCAATCCAGCTCCAGCCATTGCAGCGATTTGGGGAGTGAACCAGCAAATGGAAGATATCTCTTTCTCTCTCTTTAACTCTGCCTTTCAAGTAAATAAATAAACTTTTTTTTTAAAAGAAAACCATCTGACCCATAATATAAACAGAGAAGGAAGTTACACTGCTGTCATATCAATGCTGTCCACCTGGAAGAAGCTCCTGGTTCCTGGCTTTGGATCGGTGCAGCTCTAGCTGCTGCGGCCATCTGGGGAGTGAACCAGTGGATGGAAGACCTCTCTTTCTCTCTGCCTCTGCCTCTGCCTCTGCCTGTCTGTAACTCTACCTTTCAGATAAATAAATAAATCCTTAAAAAAAAAAAAAAAAGATGTGCTTAGGATGCCTGCATCTCTTCTTGGAGTGCCTAATTTGGAGTCCTGGCTCTGCTCTGGATTCAACACCCTAGTAAGGTGCACCATGGGAGGCTACAGGTTATGGCTCAAGTATGTCATTCTCTGCCACTTACATAGGAGACCTGCATTGAATGCTTGGCTCTAAGTTTCAACCTGCCCGGTCTCAGCTATTGTGGACATCTGGGGAGAGAACCAGTGGATGGGAGATCTTTGTCTGTCTCCAAAAATAATCAACTAGAAAAACAAACAAACCAAAAATACCCACAAGTGCCTAAGAAGGCCAAACAAGTAATAAGAATGAGTGAGGAGACTGAGGATAAGGAAATTTTCAGGAGGGGCACTATGTTGTCAGGGGAGATAGGTGCCCTGTGCAGTAGTTCTAGAAGTTTTAACTTTCTAGATATGTCAAGTTTTTACATAACGTCTCTTGTTTTACATAAAGTCTCATGTAATTTAATGTTTTGTTAAATATTATTCTGGAACAAAATGCCAGAATATCACTTTATAACACCTGATTTAACACTCTACTCTATAAAATTACTTGATAATACTTGCCCAGACTTCCTCTAAAATTATTAGAAAGACCAAATCATCTTGTAGATAGACACAAAATTACCATGTGTTATAGCAAAGTAAATAGCATCTATATTATTAATAATTTCACCAATTCTCATCTTCCCAGCAAGCCTATTCGTGTCTTGCTTACTCTTCCTCACCTATATTTTTCATATACAATGTCCTGAATTTGTCAAATACCACCGGGTGAAGATTGGTTGGCACTTCTGTTATCCAACATAATTCAATCTCTTTGAGTAACTGGATCTCTTCTTGGCAGGAGGATGAGTATAAACACTTTTAGAATACATTATTCAATTTGATTTTAAATAAACACACACAGGCACACATATATGTGGAGGCTGAGGCAAAATGGCTTTTCATGAAAAAAATATATATGTAGCAGCCATTTTGCCTCATTCTCTGTAATTTTTGATCATCAAAAATCTTGAAAAGAAAACCAAGAGTAGACATTACCCAGGCGTATTGGTATGTACAATCAAAATATTCTTTATTCTTAAATTATTATTTCTTTTCTACAAAGTAGAGATTCTCACGTCCTTACAGAGTTTTTGGCTAATGCTTTGTTTATCCTTGCTCAATCTGTAGGCTAAAAAAAAACCAAGCAGAACTGATATCAATGAATTCTCAAGATGGGCCCTAGAACCAAAGAATAACAATTAGCTATTGGCAGGGCTCCCCAGCTGAAGGTGCAGAATCCCTTTCTTTCCCAGGAAGCCTGTAAGCAGCACGCAGCTCATTTGTCTTAGATGACGGTAGTACGCTTCTCCCCCACAGCCGCACACGTGTTTGTGCTGGTGGGCAGGACTACACAGTTTTCGCAGAAGGCATTCAGATTCTCTGTGGCATGTGTACGCTTTTAAGAAACCCAAACTCTCATAAGAATCTCATAAATTTTACCTCGCTGCTGATTGGAACTTCTTCAGAAGCAACACTGTGACAACCAGGTCTTCTTTAAGTGCTTCTGAGAAGGCTTGATATTTCAGCAGCTGTAGCCGAGGCTTCCACTGCAGGCAGCCCAATAAGGTTTAGATTAAAAACGGGAAATAAGCCTCCTGAAGTAGAATTCTGAATGTACCTACCAGCAAGAGTGAAATGAATCACATGTTTCCTGTCGGTGACATTTTGCTCTGTGACTTAAGGAATCTCAGCAGGAAAGGGGTAGGTTTGCCTAGAAAGGAGAGTAGGAAGAATTTACAAAGAAATGAGAAATCTGAAAAAGAGGAAAGCGAGTTGCCAATTCTGGGCTTTTTAACTAGGAATATTTTTTAAAAGGGCCCTCTGTTTAGAGAGCCAAAACCAGCTCTGTGACTTTCTGGAGATGGTCCTGCCGCTCTACCTCCTCCTCCGCCTGAAGATAGCCCTGCATTTCAAGAAGAAGAGAAGAAGGTAGAGACTGAAATTTACATTCCGAATGATGCTGAAAATGAAGATCAAGTTGATGGCATCTGCTATGGACAGTGTGCGCTACACTGAGAAAGAATTGGGAGTACAATGGGTTTTTACAGAGCACATAAACATGTGTGCTATCTTTTAATTCCTTTTATCCATGAACTTCTTTTTTATGTTCACTTATATTCCAGTCCTACTCTGTATCAAATAATTTCCCTGTCTCTCTGCTCTCCTATTCCTGTAAGCTGGAGTCAAAGAAAAACTTTGAGGAAGTGAGAGGAGCTTCAGGTATGGGAATGCAAGACATAGCAACAGAGACTGAGTTTCAGGCTACAGGAGGGAGATCACATCTAGAGATTGGCTCTTATCAGGGAAATAAAGGGCATTGTGTTCATGACAACACCAGAAGGACTTTCCTTAAGAGAGTTGCAAAATCACCATCTGATGAAACTCCAGGGAATCTCTTCGATCAAACCAGAAATGCTTACTTAGCCCAAGTCTCCAACACACTGGCTCCTGCTTGCCTTTGGGTGACCTTTCCCCACATTCCACTCCTGGGAGCCTGAAATTCTATTGCTCCATTCTGTCACCCACACAGCCCCTCTACAGCCACGTCCGCAGGTGGGAAGGATGGGACGACATAACAGACGTGTTTGGGTGTGGTGTGGCTTTGGTCATATTGTCAAAGGGTCAGCATCATTTGTTTCTGACTTTTTCACTGACATCTCAAAATGAGAGTTGTGGGATATGATTTGAAAATCTTGGGGCTCATATAATTCCCCCCCCCTTTTTAAAAACATATCTGTTGGTTGAGTTTCTTTTCCTAGTTAGATTCTTCTGCCACAGGCTGTGGAACTTCTCAAGGGAACAGCCTGTATCTTACATTTCTGAAATCCAGAAGCATCTTAAATATAATAGGTATGCAGCAAATCTATGCTGAATAGAGGAATACATCTTTATAAAATCTCCTATTCTTTTTGATGCTCATTAGTCTGCTTACAGGTCAGAGAGAGGGAAAGAATAATGACAACCTAGGGAAAGAAACTGTAAGGACTTAAAGTGCAAAATTTCCCGAATCAGAGTAAAACTCCCGAGAAGAGGAAGACTTAAAATACTATTTTTTAGTAACAGTATTAGCAAAGTGTATTTCTATTACATTGGAAGAAATATTTCATAACATTCTGTATAAGACAATAGTTTTCTCCTTAGGGGTTACAAATTCTCTCAGGAATGCAAGGAGAACTACAAACTCCTGAGAAAAATGCACGTTCATGTCTACTGAGGTAACAAAGAAAGAAAAAAAAAAAACCAAAAGCCAAAAAATAAAAAACCACCCAACCTTGTCATGTACGAAACACATTCATCGGCAAACCTGTACTCCAGGTTAGGAACTTTCATAAAGGCAAAGCCCTGGAAGGTGACCTTCAAGGTCTAGAAGAGGGCTTTTAAGAAAAGGCTTATTTTCAGGTTCAGAACAATAGGCGTCTATACAGCATAATCACAGATTCCAGCCATTCCAAAAGCCTGAATTGGAAGAAACAAATATGTGCATGGAACTGCTTCCTGCCTCCTCCCCGTGGAGGTGAAGGAATGTTCATGGGCGCCCCACAGGGTAGAAGAGCTGAAAGGCACTTGTTGAAGCCAGATGACATACTGCCTTGTCCCCGTGTCCCCAGAGTCACACACAGTGGGTTCACTGTGGGGCAACCTGTGGCATCTGTTCCCCTGGAGCTTCATGGAAAGCTTCAGCTATTTTGAAAGACAAATGAAATTGAAAGAGAGATGACTGCCATTTATCGCTCTCTGATTCTTTAGAATGTCTTTCCACAGACCTAGCATTTAGGCCAATTCCTAGTGATTCCCAGAGCTTTGAAGGCCAGGGAAGAACTTGTCCAAGCAGCGCTCTGCATCTCAGTTGTGCGTGCTCACCCTTCACCTCCTCTCTCCCAGAAACTCTTCCTTTCTCCGAGAGCTTCCTTCTCGAAATGGCAGAAAGAAAATTCCATTGAGCTTTCCAACTGGGCCCCTGTCAGGTTACCAAAGTAGAATCTGGAAGGTTGCTTTTGAAAATGCTTTTGTAGCCAAACAGATGTATTTCTAAATTTTACTGCACTTCATTCACCGGCTTCTCCTCCACTATATTTAGGATTCATTGCTCATTTTCTTATCATTTTCCATTTCATTGCTTTTGTTTCACATCTGAGTAACTGTAGGTCAAATGCACTCCAGGCTATTCTGTTAAAGACATGTTAAAATCAAATAGAAACTGTATCATTAACAATATGAATCATCTGGTTTTTTTTTTTTTTTAAACAGGAAAGTAAACAAGTGTTTGGTGAAGCCCCACCTGCTTTGCTGCTGTTGTGGTGCTGTGGGTATCATGAGGAAAACAATTCCCCCTTCTCAATGCTGAACTAAAATTAGGCTCCACCTGCAAGATGTTAATGAAAACTCACACAGCTGCATTCCAGAAACAAGTTCCCCAGATTGCCTTTGGAAAGCTCTGTGTAAAGCAAACTTCTGAGCTCTTTGCCTAATTTCCAAAATATAGTATTAATTTTAATGGCAATTATTAGCACAATAACCAACTGATAAGTAAGCTCAGAATAGATCCAATATTATCAAATATGAACTATGCTGTGATTTTATCCACACTCCCTGCTGGCTTAACCCTTTACTCACAAGTGCGTTCCTCCTGTCTTCTTTTGGGCACTTGCTCTCAAGAACAGGTGGTGAAGCCACTGGCATGGGTCCCAAACTGTTCTACGTTGCACAGGGGCTCCCCTGATCCATTGCGGCTTAAGGGGAAGAACAGGAAGCACACCTTCCTTTGTCCCTGATCCCTTTCAGAGTCTCAAGCTTTCTTGGGAAGGGAAACTCACATCCACTTTTTTTTTTTTCCCCAGCTAGAACATCCCGGGCCTGCTGGTGAATTCTCACTGGAGAAGGCAGTCTCCCCCATTCATTTCCAGGTCAAGTCTTCACGGCTCTGTTCTATGGGCCGAAGGGCTCCCTCTTGTTTCCCAATTCCTTTTCCAGATCACACGACAGTGCATATTCTTGGAGGGAATGATGTATTCGAATTTAATTATTTACTAAACCGTGTGTGTCAAGAAAGTCCGAAAACTGCCATTGAGGAAGCAGATTCTCTGCCTTTTCAAAACTATAGCCATGAACAAAAATTCCTCTTTATCATCTCTTTTACCTGCAATGTCTGCAGTCTTACCACGGAGCAGAAAATGCCTGCAGCTCTTCTGATTTGATCACTGTTTCCAATGTTGCATGAGCCAGCGTCTAGATTCTTAATATTTTCACACTTGCCCCTGCTTAAAGGCCCGTTGATACACATTTTTTTAAAAAATCGCCTAGAAGTCAGGCTCAATTAGATCTCGGATGGCAAATTCCATTTTCAGTTAGAGTTTAAATAATAGAGAAAATAGCAGTGCTACCAAACAGGAGGCTGCCTTGCGTTCCCCTATCTGATTTCATTAGCCTAATTCATGCTTATTAATTATTGGTCTGATGAGATCCTCAGGGTAAGGATGCCAGCCTCATGATGGCTGTGTTTGGGAGCTAGTCAGTCTTTTTGGAGACTTCCACACAGCCCCGCGATGATGGTCCCATTTCATTTCCATTTCAGGCTAGTGCCCCCCTCTCCATAATGTATCTGAACTACCTAGGAAAGCAACATTGCCAGAATAAACATTTTGTTTACCACCTTGCCCTGCTTTGCAACTGTCAACAAAGAAATATAAAAAGAGATTTAAGTTTTCATTCCCACAGAGTGAACTCCTGTGTGTTTCTACAATGCGGGTCATTACAGACTCTGCGAGCCCCTGAGACTGGGCAATTCTCCTGCACGCTGCAACAAAGGGCTGCGCTCCAGCGGCTCGGGGTGTGGGAGTGGACCGGGCCGCTTAGATAAGTCTCATTCCCGGTAGGAGCCCCAGGGAAAAGTGCATCAAGGCAGCGCTGCCCCCGTTCATGGTGTAACTTTACACTATTTTCCCTTTAAGTCGCCACTAATCCCTTGGGTTTACATGTTTTGGGGGGCTGCATCGGAGGAAAGCGGTGTGAAATTGCCTGAAAGCCTCCTTGTAAGTAAGACTTAACGATATAGACCAGCTCAGCGGATGCGAAGACTGAGCGAAGCGCCCTCGAGGGTCCCAGGAACCATTTTTCCAGGCCCCTACTGTGGATTTTTTGCTCTTTTCTCTAGTGACTGGTAAAAAAAAAATTACTAGCTAGGTTAAGATCTCGCTGGCCTCAAATTCAGTTGCAAACACACCCTCAGAGTGATATACACCCTATCTACGTACTTACTCACGAATACTGCGTGTTCAAACTTAATCTTCTCTTTCTATGAAGTAGTACTCCGTGCTAAACGGGAAGAAGGGGAAGGCATGAGAAGCTGAAAGCTGCCACGTCAGAGGTTGGCACACCGGCCTGTTTTCAAAACCCAGGCTGTTCTGGATTTGGGTCCCCAACTAAGTGCAAGGCACCCACGTGGGCCGCTCACCTGCTGCATCGCCCTTAATTCTCAGGTCAGCCCTTTGATGTATTTTTATTCCACTTTAAAGATGAGGAAACTGAGGCTAGTAAATGGCATAAGTATTCATTTAGCATGGGAGTGTCCTACTTTAAAAGAATCATGGTTTTTCCTCTTACTACTAATCAGGGAAGCCAGAGGAAGTGTTCCTGTGAGCAAAGAGGACAGGGAGGGACAAAAGAGGAACAGTCCTCCCTCTTCATTCCATTAGGTTCTTCATTGTCACCAGTGGTTCACTCCCGTGGACGCTAAAGACTCTGCAAAACATCCCGAGCTCCTACCCTGTTCCTTTTATGAAAACACTACCTGCTCTCACACCTCCCACTCCTTCCACTCCATCCTGTGCACCCAGCCCACCCCTCTTTCAGTGTTCTTGCTCTCTAAATCCTCCTACAAACAGCCATTTGGAAACAATTTCGAGGTCCACCGACTTTCCTGTGCATCTGTCTTTCGTAATTTAGAGGTTAGGGACTGTGTGTTTTCCACTTGTCATGTTTATGCCTCATTCTCTGTGGGTGCCTAATAAATGCTGAATAATAGCAGCTTTATGACAGTGCAGAACCAGAAACACAGGTTCTTATGTTTAGTGTTTCATCACCGGCAAGGAACATTTATTCACTGTCAGCACTATGCTAGGCGCTAACTGGAGTTAATTACTGAAGCCTGGCTCCCACCTTTGCATACCAACGTATTTTACTTTTCTCTTTTATTCACAAAGTAAGAAAAAAAATGGAACCACCACTGAACTTTCTCATTAAATTCACAGCATCCTGAAGATAGAGGCCAATACTGTTGAACAGAAGGGGAAGCAAAGATACCGAGTGTGTTCGATGGGAGTGCTCTGAGAGTCCAGGACAAAGTCACGGACAAGTCAGTTTGCTGTTGTATGAGTTCACATCCTTGGGGTTCCTTTGTGCTAGCTTGCGAAGGGAAAGAATGAACTATCTAAAATTGGTATTTTCTGGGAATAACAACAATGCCACTGTGTTCATGCTGTGTCTAAAGAAATCGAGTAAATTGATTCTATGAAACTTGAAAATTCAGGACAAAAATACGTTTGCTTGCGCTATCAGTATAATTGACTTCCCCAAAATATTTCAGTTCTGTCTCTTTTGCTCACTTGTGCAAAGTCTACAAATATACCATAAAAATAAAAGGCCACTTGAAAATTTTACACATATTAAATCATGAATCAACCCACTGTAGCATCATTGATTTTTTTGTTGTTCTTAATCATTAATTCAGTAAATATTTACCAAATACTCGTACTAACAGACTCTTGGCTCTCTGCTATACACAGGGCTTGCAGGTCAGTGTGGAGACATACATATAAACAAGTAATTAAAGAAATATGGTGTGGTATAATGGCTATAATTATATGTCCTACAGGAGTGATAAATTCTCCCTATGTGCTCTGAGAAGGCTACATAGGGGAGGTGACATTTCAGCTGTGTCTTAAAGATGAATAGTTGTTCACTGTCAGAAGGTGGGAAATACATCACTGGGGAAGAGAACAGCAAGTGCAAAGCTAGAAGTTCAGGAAAAAGGATAGTATATAGTGTATTTATTACATAAGATCTTTGATGTGAAATGGGAGATGATGGGAACTCCCTAATGACAAAATCTCTTGTGTATCACTTAAGAGAAATTAAATCCTGTTTTATGAGCATCAGGAAGTCATCAAAAGTTTTAAGCAGAAGGATAATATGACTATATTTATTCTCTAGAGAGAAAATTCAACATAAAGAATGTGTAGTCAGTAGTTGAATCTGTAAGTAAGGTTGAGTTACGTGGCTGTTTAGTCAAGACTTGAGCTAATGAGGGGCTTAATTTAGGCAAAGCAGTGGAAGATCCAAAATAGAACATGGAACCAAGAAGGAGTTAGGAGGCAGAAATGGCAGCACCTGATAACTCACAGGACGTGTAGGAGAGAGGGCTCCATTTTGATAATGATGTTTGTTTCACCCTAAACACTTCAGGAACTGCACCAGCTTCTTTAATTTATTCACATCTCACGATAACAATGTGACATAAATGATAGGTGATGCCAATCGCATTTTATAGGAAGCTCAGGAAAGTTAAGAGAGGGACCCATCTGACACCTAGAACACAGGACAGGATTTGGAGCTGGGCCTTCTAGCTAAAAAACTGATAGGCTCTCACACACATTGCCACAATATACAGGTGTACCAATGAAATGCACCTCCTAAGATCTTGTTCTGGATTGTTGAGTCAAAAAAAAAAAATCATACATTTGACTGATAAGTGTTATGACAGACTTTAAATCTTCATTTTGTGTGAAATCATCTCTTTTTTTTTGCCCCTAAAACTGTTTAGCAGTTTTCGTTAAATGCCTAGACAAATTTCTTTGCCGCTAAAAAAAATAAATAAATAAGGAAACACAACCCAAAAAAGCTTTAAGTTCTGTTAACTTGTTTGCAATAAGAAGAGTGATGTCTCTTTATTAAGGAAAAATGTTTGCCGTGACGGTGTCTGCCCAAGAGGAGGCCTGCCACTTGGATAGAAAAATGCACGTTTTCAAATAGCTAATCACTCATTCGAGAGCTTGGAGTTTTTCAAGACGACTGATTCAAAATACTTAGGAAGATACATTATCAAATAAAATATTTCTGAATTCAGGTGAACAAAAGTTTCTTCTTTCCTGACTAGCACAGTAGGCTCTTAGTACATAACAAGTTACTGGGGGGGAAGGAAAAAGGTGTGCTTTTCTGTGTTGAGACCACTTAATTTTCCCCTCAATTATTTCCATTTCTCAGTTACTTTGTGGCTGGGTAGGAGACGCTTTATTTCCCAGTATCTTCTTTTGCTTTTGTGGTGATTTGGAAAGGTATTAGTTTGCATGAGCTGGCGCACCTGGCCTAAAGCCTATGAAAGAGAATAGGATGAAAAAAATATGACATGGCCTCCAGCACTTTCTTCTTTTTTTTCTTTTCTTTCCTTTTTTTTATTTTTCATATGAAACACTTTCCTGCAAGGATCTTCTATATACAGTGAAGGATGCTTTTGATATGTAGATCAAGCAAAATGGTAAATACATAGCCCTCTCTTTTCAAACATTCCCTTATTCTACAATGTGCCTGCAGTGCCAATTTCTTTGATTTCCATGAGGCCTGCCCTTGGGTTTGTATTGTACCTCCCATTGTCCCTCACCACAAAAATCCCTTTTAAGAAACTAACATTCAGAATGCAGCCCATCAAGTTTTCGCTCCTTTTTCTCCTCCTTCCTTCTGGAAGATTTAGTGACTAAGTTTCTGCTTTGATTTTCCCTCTGACTTTGAGGGTTCTCACTTTCTCTCCTAATTGCTACAATCTGGTGTGCCCTTTTGCCTGCAAGTAAACAAAAACAGAGACAACTGGGGAAGAGACACAGGAGTGCACCGCTCACGTGCCTGCGGAGCCTGTGATGGACGGCCGGGTCTGGCCTTTAGGAGACGGGTTTCCACCACCGCACCAGGCTCCCTAGAGTTCAGGATGGGATGTGTATGCCAGACACGGTGCTGAATGCACTCCACGCATTAGCCTTCTCAAACCAGCCTATGAAGTAAGCCAGGTTATTAGTTCCAAGGTTTCGCATTACAGAGTTGTGTCTCAAAGATGCTAAGACCCTTTCTCAAAGCCACTCAGCTACTGAGTCGTGCAGTGAGCTGTGACGTCAGTACTTGAAATTAGATGGCAAGTTTATATAATTTTCATACGTAATACCACTGTGACACAGCACCCTGGTTTGGAGTAGATTATCACTATGTCATTTATTGAGTTCTAATACGCCAAAGGGTATATTTCTTCTGATGCCTTTGGAATTGTCAACAACTTTCTGAAATTAGAGAAAATGGAAAAGTTGCCAAAGTCTCCTAGTCAAAGAAAAGGAAAAGTAGAAAACAAAACAAATATTTATGGCAAAAATTAGAAGTTAAAACTTGAGCAGGAAGTTCAGCATTATGAGTTCTAGTTCTCTACAGCTTGCCTTCTTGATTTCTCATAATAGTGAACAGGATATGGAAATGGTTATCAGATGTCTTCTTTGATTAGGTTGGCCAAGACAGTGTTTGGCAAAAATATAAATGCTGTTTTGAATGAAAGTGGAGGAATATTGACATATTTTCCACATAAATCCCATGAATTAAGCATAATTTTTTTTTGCTTCAAGGCAGGAAAAGTAACTCTTCTTAGAGAAATTTTACAAATAAGAAAACACCATTAAAATTTTAAAACTTTCTGTATTAATCACAACTTCATTAGACATATTTAAAAATGTGATTTCATTTCATACCAATTGTATTCAAGCTTTAAATTTTGAAATGTTGCCAGGACTCCAATAATTTATAAAAATCATTTTTACAAGTCATTTATTCAGAGGGTATGTGATGACTTGGTGATCCTAATAAACAAAGTGAACCACCTTACAGTGCATTTATCAATATTCATTGACATTGTAAAGATCCAATTCAAGCATTATAAATACGACACTTCTATTATTAGAAAGCAGTGATGTAGGCTCTTTTGGGAAAATAATAACAAAAAACAAAAGACATGATTTCTGTGCTCTGGGAGCTCACCCTCTGCTATATATAATTGTTTAACAATTATTATAAACAGAGTATGTTATTAGCTACATATCAACCCTATTATCAGAGTTTAGAAGAGTGAGAGAGTAATACCAACTACAGGAACTTAGGATTCCCGGTACAGAAGCCTAAGTACTGGGCCTTGAAAAATAGGTAGATTTTGAAAGGTTGAGAAGACTAATTCAAATATTGGTTAACTTTAAGATCAGACAGAAATTCTTAGGGAGCAGGCTGATGTTCAGGCCAGTGGTTAAGATGCTTGCAAAAAAAAAAAAAAAAAAAAAAAAAAAGGCCGGCACTGCAGCTCACTAGGCTAATCCTCCGCCTTGCGGCGCTGGCACACCAGGTTCTAGTCCCGGTCGGGGTGCCGGATTCTGTCCCTGTTGCCCCTCTTCCAGGCCAGCTCTCTACTGTGGCCAGGGAGGGCAGTGGAGGATGGCCCAAGTGCTTGGGCCCTGCACCTCATGGGAGACCAGGAGAAGCACCTGGCTCCTGCCTTCGGATCAGCGCGGTGCGCTGGCCGCGGTGGCCATTGGAGGGTGAACCAATGGCAAAGGAAGACCTTTCTCACTGTCTCCTCTGCCTGTCCAAAAAAAAAAAAAAAAAAAAGCTTGCATCCTGGGACAGGGACAGGTGTTTGGCAAAGTGGTTAAGATGCTGCTTGGATCACTGGCTTCCTATATTGCAGCATTTACATTTGAATACTGGCTCAGCTCCCAATTCCAGGACCTTGATAATGTTCACCTTATCAATAGGTGGAGACGATAGGTGGATAGCTTAAGTGATTGGGTCTCTGCCATCTACATGGGAGGCCCAGAATTTACTGGCTTAAGTATGGCCAAATCCCCACTGTAGCGGGCATTTGAGAAGCAAATCCACGGATGGGGGATCTCAGTGTCTCTCTCTGTCTCTCTGCATTTCAAATAAATAAACAAACTCATGTCTCCTATCAGAGTTCAATTAAATTTGGGTTCAGTTCCCAGCTCCAGCTCCTGATCATGGCTTTCTACTAACACAGACACTGGCAAGTAGTGCTGATGGGTTAAGTAGTTGGCTTCCTGCCACCCAGATGGGAAACTTGTACTGTCTTCCCAGCTCCCAGCTTCAGCTCTGGCCCATTCACAGTCATTGTGAACATTCAAGGAGTGGACCTGAGAAGGGACTCTCTCTCTCTCTCTCTCTCTCTTTCTACCTCTTAAATAATTTAAAAAAGGAAATACCATGCTTAAGTATGTCTTTTGCCTTATTGTAAAGCAAAACAGAAAAATTTCATGAAAAAGGTAGGTGTGTGTGAGTTGAAGTAGATTTTTAAATGGTGACTATTCTTTGTTTAAATGCCAAAATAAGTTATTTTTCTTTCTTATTATGTGAAATAAATAAGGCTTAAAAAGCTGGGAAATTATAAAAGTCACTTGATTAAATGAGGCAGCAAATGCTTTCTCAAGGTCTCACCCAGAGTCCTCTTTGCCTGAGGCTAGTTGGAGTCAGTACACAGTCCCGATTGCTTTGTCATATGGGTGGCCAGGCAATGTGGTGCCAGCAATAAAATGTGTAATCAACTTTCACATGTTTTTAGGCATTTCCATTCACTTTGATCACAACTAACAAGAAAACTGCCATTTCGGTTATAATCTATAAATCCTCAGGGGGAAGTTTAGTCCAGTATGCAGTAGAGTATTTCACATTTTACTTTAAAAAGGTAGAATAACACAATCTAGAAATACGTGTGTCTTGGTCGATGTTAACATTTTTAATTGACATTTCCCACAGTCCAAGTTGCTTTTGAAAACATATATTATATTACATTTCATCTAGGTTCAACAAAAAGAGATAACTTTTAAGACAGCTTTCCAAACCCCTTTTAGTAGTATAACCTGCAGCATCCTTGTCCTACCTATTATAGTTGAATTTTGCTTAATTTAAGGAAAAACCAGTTATTATGGCAGAGAAAACACTAGAGTACAATCTCTCTAAGCCGAGTGCTTTCCTAGCTGGTAGAGATGGTCTCATGTATGCATCAGTTCCATACCACAGTACACAGTTACCATGAGTAGTTAGAAGGGTATCAACAGCAGCATTCATCCAAGAACGCAACATGTGAGAGCTTGTTGAAAGCAGAAAATGATTTAGAGAGGGAAATTTCAGAGATGACTGCTATTTAAGTCTAATCAAAACCTGTTTTCTACACGAGGAGACATTTAGTCTCCCATTTGCAGAAATATGTATCTTAGAAATTTGTAGGGTTTTCAAAGGCTATGGAAGACTCCTGAAGCAACACTTGAGAGCCCAATTCAAAGATAAGACATAGCTTTGTCACTGAAAACAGATTAATAAGGAGGAGGGAACACATGAAAGACTGTTGTCTGGGACATCATTTGAGATAAGAATCTTAAACAATTAATCTAAACGCTATGTATTTTCAACTCATGCTATGATATGGCTTTTTTTTTTTTACACTTCCTATTAAAATTTCTTATCCTAAGTAACATCATTACATGAATGAATACAATGAAACCAGTAATATTCACGTAGGCCTTGCTACTCCAAGTGTGGACTGCAGATTGGCATCACCTAGGAGCTTGTTAGAAATTCAGAGTTTCAAGCCTACTCCAGAACTACAAATTAAAAAATCTGCATTTTAATAAGATCCCTGGATGATTCTTCCACATACTGAGTTTGAGATGCACCAATTTGATTGGATTATTTTTTCAAAAATTATGTATTTTTATTTTGAAAGTCAGAGCCAGTGATTGAGACACAGAGAAAGCAAAGTGAGGGAGAGAGAGAGAGATATCTCCCATCTGCTGGTTCATTCTCCAAATGCCTGCAACAGTTGAGGCTGGACCAGGCCTTAGCCAGGAGTTCAGAACTCAGTCTGTGTCTCCCATATTGGTGTCAAGGACCTAAGTACTTGAGTGGTCACCTGGGCATGCATTAGCAAGAAGATAGAGTTGGAATCAGAGTTGGGACTCAAATCCAGGCATTCTAATATGGGATGTAGGCATCCCAAGGGATGTAATAACTACTGCACCAAACATCTGACGTTAGTAGCACTGATTTTGAAATTAGCATAAAAGATGCCTAGCTAGCTCATCTTTAAAACCTATTCATTTTTTACTTAACACCATTATAAATTTCCCCATTATCTAAGGCAGTACAGTTTGGAGAACAGTGAAAAGCAAGTGTTTCCAGAAATTCTATGTCTACTTCCAAGGCCAGCTTGGGCTTTCTCCCTGGGCCAGTCCTCCTGATGGTGTAGCTGTCTGGGGTGGAGAGAGATGGAGGTCAAACATGCACTTTGGAGGTTCCTTTTTCTACAAAAAGGAACAGAAGGTGTGAAGAGGTGAGGGTTGGTTCCAAGTTGGGGGCTCCATTCATGTCTTTGCCCAGGCCTGTCTCATGTTAGGAGATATTTCTTATTTTTATTTATTTATTTTTTTTGACAGGCAGAGTGGACAGTGAGAGAGAGACAGAGAGAAAGGTCTTCCTTTTTCCGTTGGTTCACCCTCCAGTGGCCGCCGCTGCCAGCGCGCTGTGGCTGGCGCATCGCGCTGATCCGAAGCCAGGAGCCAGGTGCTTCTCCTGGTCTTCCATGCGGGTGCAGGGCCCAAGCACTTGGGTCATCCTCCACTGCACTCCCTGGCCACAGCAGAGAGCTGGCCTGGAAGAGGGGCAACCGGGACAGAATCCGGCTCCCCAACCAGGACTAGAAACTGGTGTGCCGGTGCCACAGGAGGAGGATTAGCCTATTGAGCTGAGGCACCAGCCGAGGAGATATTTCTTATTAAAAATCATCCTATTGGGGCTGGTACTGTGGCATAGCGAGTTAAAGCCCCAACCTGCAGTGCTGGCATCCCATATGAGTGCCAGTTCAAGTCCCAGCTGCTCCACTTCCAATCCAGTTCTCTGCCACAGCCTGGGAAAGTAGTAGAAGATGGCCCAAGTCTTTAGGCCCCTGCACCCGTGTGGGAGACCTGGAAGAAACTCCTGGCTCCTGGCTTCATATAGTGGAGCTCCAGCCGTTGTGGTCAATTGGGAAGTGAACCAGCAGATGGAAGAGTCTCCTCTCTCTCTCTTTCTCTCTCTGCCTTTCCTTTCTCTGTGTAACTCAAACTTTCAAATAAGTAAATAAATCTTTTAAAAAATCAGCTTGTGGCTATAGTATTGATGACTTTATAAAATAGTCTTATTTTGGGAAAAAAAAAGAGATCTTTCTAATTTTTCTTCTTCTTTTTCTACCACCCCGGTTGGTGGGATAAGGGGCTGCTGGTCTAGCTGTCACAAACTCCCTTTTCTCCTGCTTTTTTCTGCTTCTGTTGACATTACTGCTAGCATGACATTGCTGAGAGCTGTGTTTCCTTGGAGACTCACATCTACACTCCAGCTTCCCGGCCTCTGTGCCAGAGGAGTGTGACAGTGACACAGAGGGCAGTGTACTTTCCTAGATATACAAGTGTGGCTCTGACTGCCATCAGTGGGAGTTCTACAGTCAGGCAGAGAGCATAGCACAGTCTAGAAATGGAAATTTATCCTCAAGGTAAGTCAACCTAGGTGGCCTGGTTACAGAAGAGTCACACTCTACAGTTGCAGAACAAATGCATAGAGAATTTAGAGAAGAGTTTCTGCAAGATCTGGGAACAAAAGCATATGAAAGTAAGTTGGACTAGCAAAGGAGACTTAAAATTCCTTAAAAGAAATTGTAGAGTAACCTGCTGTTTGCTGAGAAGTCTTTGGAATTATCCATCTTACCTTGCTGAAAGATTGTGGAAATAAAAGGTCTCTGAACATCTCATATTTTCCTTAACCATTTTTGTCTAGCCCCCTTAATTCTCTCCTTGCTCTAGGAATCCTTCTTAGTTTAACTTAAGTGTCATTTTCTATTTAAAAATAATTTTATTTATTTGAAAGGCAGAAAGAGGTATACACAATCGACAGAAACCTCCTATCTACTGGTTCACTCCTCAAATGTCCTCAACAGTCAGGACTGGACCAGGCCAAAGCCAGAAGCCCAGAATTCAATCAGTCTCCCACATAGAAGGCAGGATCTCAAGTACTTGAACCACCATCTGCTGCCTTCCCAGCATGCATGCTAGCAAGAAGCTGCATCTGAAGTGAAGCTGGGCCTTGAACCTGGAGATTTGATATGGAATTCAGGCATCCCAAAGAGTGTCTTAACAGCTGTGACAAACATAAAGAAAAGTTACTTTAGCAAGGTATGATCTAAGGGCCAGTGCTGTGGTATAGCAGGTAGAGCTGATGCCTGCAGGGCTGGCATCCCGTACGGGCGCTGGTTCAAGTCCCGGCTGCTCCACTTCCAATCCAGTTCTCTGCCATGGCCTGGGAAAGCAGTAGAAGATGGCCCAAGTCCTTGGGCCCCTGTACCCATGTGGGAGACCTGGAAGAATCTCCTGGCTTTGGATTGGCCTAGCTCCGGTTGTTGCAGTCATCTGGGGAGTGAACCAGCAGATGGAAGACCTCTCTCTCTCTCTGCCTTTGCCTCTCTGTAACTATGTCTTTCAAATAAATAAATGAAATCTTAAAAAAAAGATATGATCTAAGCATAATGAAAATAATAGTATACATTAGAATGAGTCTTAAAGTTTAAAAAGCACTTTTCTATATTTTCTCTCACTTGATTTTCATAACATAAAGAAGGGGGCAAGCTATGATTACCAGATAAATTAGCTTATGTGGAATACTTCATTCCTTGGTGAAGCTGATAAATTTATGCTACTGCAGTTTTCTTGCTGAATATTAACAGAAATTTTTAGAATTGATTTTTAAAGATGTCTTTTGGAAAAGGGGTTTGATTATGATTTCATGAAGTTTTTAAAATCTAACTTTCTCAATAATGATTTACTGAATGTTAGACATTATATTTAAATTAAGTCACCTAAATCTTACAACAGAGGTGCATAAATAATATAGAATAGATCTTATAAATATGCAGTAGATGTAAATTTTATTATTTATAGTATTTTAAATGTAGATGTGTCCTGGACATTAACTTACAATTTTGTATTAATTATGTCTCTGTATTTTGACAGTGCTCTTTATAGAATGCTGAATTTTACAAAAACCACAGACTTACAAACATCCTCAAAATTATGCTTAAAGTAGTAGGAATGCAAAAACGTATTTTAAAATTTCAACCACTGTTAGTATCCAGAATAGCATTTAATTTTTTCTTTGAAATAAAGAATAATGGTAACCAGGTGAAAAGCACAAAGTATGTCAGAGGTGATAAGGAGAAGTTGTTGACAGACAAAAGACAGTCCCAGGAAAGTTGTTTAGTCAATAGCAGCTGTTATGTAGCAATATAAAACCGTCTTTATATAAAGTGTTCATTTTATGGTTCCTTCTACTGGAGATCAAAAATTAAATATATGCAGGAACATAATTAGAGGATTAATGGCCAAAACCAATGCACAAAGGGAGAGATTTCCAGGAAAAAAATGTGTTATAAGCAGTTTTTTAATGACTATGCTTTAAAAACAAACCTGAATTATAACAACAATTGTTCTCTTGTTGTGTGGGAAAGGTCACATTAAATAATTCCTCTCTGATTTTATCCACCCAACAACACCACCCAGCCAGGGACAGGTTTTGCTTCCTTGATTTGCCTGTGCAGTGATTACAGTGCAATCCTCTCTTTTGTTAGTGATAAACTCATCTTGGTCTCAACAGGTAATCAAATGCAAAAAAATCCAATCACTGCTTTGTAATATTAAAAAGAACCAAACAGATCATTTTGCATTTAGATTTCAGTGTGTGCACTATTGCATACGATAGATGTGGCTGCTTTCTGACTTTCCACTTTGGCTTTCAGACTTCTCTTTCCAGATCTTACCTGCTCAACATTTTCTTTTGTTTTCAAAGATCTGATGCAGACCTTCTAAAAGCAGAGACTTATTTTCTGCCATAATTAAAGGAGCATCACAGAAAGGCAGTCCCTAGCGTTAGGTCATGTTGAATGAGTTATCCTAAGGCCAGTGGTCAGCCATAACCCTTGTGGGTTAGTCTGAGCAAAGAATGAGATTCCAGGCCTCTGGGATTAACCATGGTAAAGTTCTCCAGGAGCTTCCAAACATTCATTCTATTTGGCAACAAATAGTGGCCTGTTTCCACTCCAGCCTGGTTGTCATATGTTTTATTCATGGGCCATCATAGGAGCCGCCAAACAGATTATCATGTTTACATCAGGTCTCCTTGGAGAGAGAAATTCTTTAATAGTTGAACTAGCAGGGTCAGTCAGTACAGAGATGCCTGCGGGCAACCAAATAATAAATAAATAAATAAAATAAGGGAAGAAGAAATGAAATCAAACAGAGAGAGTTTAATGATGTCCTTCAGCAGTCACCAATCAATATGTTTTCATCTCTTGCTGAAAAGGTTATATTAAGGTTTCATCATTTTAGCTGCCTCCTCCTTTTATTTATTTATTTTTAACAAGGCTGAGGAGATGCAGAGGCACATGGAAAAGTGCCCAGTCCGCAGAAACCACTTCACTGGAGTTGACAAACCCTTACAAATGTCTATTTTGATATGGCATCTTTTTAGCAATTTGGTCTCTTTCAGGAATCTAAGTGCCACATGGAGCCATTCCGTTGTTTCTGCTGGAAACACACGCACTTTAGCAGGTGTTGTGACACGCACCAGCATTTCCTTCTCTTGAGAGTCTATTTCAAGATGGATTTAAGAGGACACGTTCCATTTTGGCAGAGCACGAGCTTTCCTAAGTTGTGCTTGTTTATTCATTTGCTCTATTATTTAGGAAGCATTTCCTGCAGCCTTGCCTTAGTTGGCCTGGCCGTTCAGCTTTAGGGAGGAACCTTTATTTTCTTGCTGGAAAGAAGCACGTGAACTAAAACAGGTGAGATCATTTACAGGATTCTTTTATTTCAGCTAACTTTGTTATTATAGGTCATCAGGAGAGTTCCATGGAAATATTCAGGTATCAGAGGGTATCCTGGAAGTTATTGACATAAACTAGATCCTCTGCAAGTTCATACAGGAATTTTCTACAGTCATGATATCATAGAAATGGGAGATTCCTTGCATATGTCCACATAGAGAACTTCCTGTACTGCCCTTAATGTTGGAGATTTCAAGATATAGTCTCTCATTCAGATGTTTAAGGTTTATGATACACAGAAGTCCTCATACAGAGACAATAAGACATTCACTTAGCATCCTTCTCAAGAGGAACATCAAACTACATTTCTTAGGTCAAGAGCCAGACATACGAGAGATCCAATGGCAGCTCTGACTAGTCCTTCCAGTGAGAAACATAATTGTATGCTACGTGACATTTTAAAACCGGAGTTCATGAGAACTTTTGTCTACATTGCTGAATAAGAAATGAAGTATATCTCAGCTTAAATAACAGTTTATTTAAAGAGAATAACCAAAAAGGATCAAAGGTTTTATCATATAATTAGAAATCATGTAAGACATTCATCCTTCCAGGAAAATGCTACTCATACCAGGACACTTGCTGAGTGATTTTTGCATACGTATGCTCTTCACGTAATAAGTCTTTGCCATGTCTCTACCCAGAATGGTCTTCACAAGCTGTGTTTCCTTGGAAAACTGTCTCTCTCTCTCTCTCTTTTTTAAGATTTATTATTGGAAAGAGTCATACACACACACACACACACAGAGAGAGAGAGAGAGAGAGAGAGAGAATCTTCCATTTGCTGGTTCACTCCCTAATTGTCACAAGGGTTGGGGGCTGGGCCAGGTTGAAATCAGGAGCCTGGAACTCCATCCTGATCTCTCATGAGGGTGGCAGGGGCCCAAGCACTTGGGCAATCTTTGGTTATTTTCCCAGGTGCATTAGCAGGGAGCTGGATTGGAAGTGGAGCAGCTGGGATTCCAATAGGCACCCATATGGGATGCCACTGTGGCAGGTGGCAGCTTAACTCACAGCAAAACAACACTGGCCCTTACAAACCTTATTAATTCTTAAATATTTGGCTAGGTCATAAAGATGGCATTTATAACTAATTCTGAGGATTTTTTTTGACAGATCATACAGTGTTTGTTATAAATCACCTTCTTCTCTAGCCCTCACTGTGCCTTGATCAACTCCTTCTTATATCTGAGTCACACAGGATTTAATTCTTTTGCTTACACTCCACTCTCTCTGAGAGTGAGATCCTTACAGGGAAGAATAATTTTGGAACCATTTTTAAAATCGTAATCCCAGAATTAAGTTCAGAACCTGTCATTGCTTCATAACTCAGTAAATACATATAGAATAAATGAATGTGGCCTAAACACCATGCATATTAAATCATTTCCAGCATACAGTTTTACTCAGACATATATAATCAACAAATTAGATGAATTTAAACAGAGACATAATATTTATGGATGCTGTAGGACTACAGAGGGACAGAAAGAAGGAAATAATAATGCAAAGCGATCATTCATAGATGAAAATATAAGTCATTTCTTAAATTGTCTCAATTATCTGTGCCCTCAGATAGAATTTCAGATTTTGGAGACAGAGTGTATGATCTTTTACAATCACTCTCTGATAAGTAAAGCAATCACTGAGAAATTTCTTGATTCTATGCGTGGTTAGAGAAACTCTTGAGAATTGGAAGAATTTGATTCACCAAAAGGCTTAGCACCATTCATGGAATGCATATTATAATCACTACATGCTGTTTTTTTTTTTAAATGCCACTGATTATTTCAGAAGAAGCACATCAACATTATTATAGTGTAACTTATGTTGAATTATGGGTTTCTCTACTTGGACTTGCTTTTCGGAGAGGGGTGCCCATACACGTATCCTAAAATATCCTTGAATAATGAGAATGGGGCGGGGGATACTTTCATTATCATCTGGAATGTAGTTTACCTTACTATATCATGTATTTTAGAAATCTTACATATAAATAAGGTATAAAGAATACTTTTCCTTTTCATTTCTCTGCAAATGAGTTATAAGGTTTTGTGTTGGGTTCTGTGGAAAATACAAAGATTTTCCAGATATAGACAATTTAGAAACACAAATTCTAAGAAAAATGCTAAGTGAAAAGGAAAAGACGCTGGAGACAGGGTTTCCTTTTGACTGCTGAGATGTTTTATAACCTATATTTGTACTTAAGAGCAACAAGATGTACAATTTACTGTGATCCCTTCAGCTTTGTGAACAAATGAAAACCTAAAGCAATGAGAGACATTCTTCCTTCTTGCCAAAAACCCAAACCAAATTAAACTGCATTTGTTCACAGTATTTACTTAGCATACCTGGAAAAAACCTACAGATCACGTATGGGAAGTACTACAGTACAAGGAGCCAGTTCTTGAAGGGCATAGTCTCTTCTATTATCATGCTTCTAGTCTTGATGTTAAGTTAGTATGGCCGGCAAATGTCCAGACCCTACAAATTGGAGACTCAATAACAAGACCAAATGGCCACAATGGTTACCACCTGCTCATGCCCTTGTTCAATCAATCAGGCATAATTTAACAAAACAACAGGATTACAGTGATTGGTCAAGAAGGATTGAATGAGTATACTATTACCAAATGATATGGTGGTAACTGGGTCACCCTTACTTGAAAAATATTTAAATAGGCTGTATTTCTCGGCATTTTTTCTCCTGTATTCTATCATAGTTAAGTCACACTACTCTAGTAGTGTTTAAAGTTATCTACAGATGATGAGATGATATGCAGTGTAGGGGAGTGAAGTTAGGGAGGTGTAATTCTGTTGTTTTCAACACTTTTGACCAGAATATGGTGATTATCTAGGGAAATCATATCATTTATTAACAAAACTCAATGCTTTTTCATGTGAGAAGGGCTTGCTATTACAAATTATGCCAGACAATTGGGGTAAACTGGGATTACTCCAGGCAAACTGGGAGGTATCATCAATTTATGAATAATTAGCCATATTTAGACAGTTTTAAATTAATTAAGACAGATGAGTGAAGTCACTAGCTGCTTACAAGCTGTGTAAGGTAAATATTTTTAAAGTTTTGACCACACAGTTGATGACATAGCCTTTGAAAATCATGTCATTGACTTAAAAAAGTCTCACTGTATCTTCTGCAGCTTAAATGGCATTCATTCAGATACTTTTTGCAAGGAATAGTTAAGGATTCTTCACCATTATTTTAAAATTGCATTTATCATCTAAAATTGTTACAATAATACATTTTCCCAGGCAACCAAATGCTTGCAATGATGGATAAGAAAATTGCATAAGAGTTGAAACCAAATGGAGAGATCATTAGGCTAGGCTTCAAGGAAACCCGGAACATTGTTTTACTCTAATGCTCCTACCAAGCTGGACTTAACCTTCACTCTGCCTTAATGCTGCAAGGGTGATAACATCACTTGTTAATTTCCTAAGAATACAATAGGGCTAAATACAAGAATGCTTATGGAAATGATACAAACACCTAATATGTTTAGGTTTAAATATTTAATTTGTAGCCTTTGTAGTAGTAAAGAAGGTAAGAGAAGTGGTGAAAAGACTCTTGGGAAGCACCGACTTAAAACACAGTGGTTAAGATAATCCAATGAGAAACAGGTAAATAAAATGGAAGGGAGCAAACTTCTAGCTCTTGGTGATTTACTAACGCTTTCAGAAAGCCTTCCCAGAACCCTGAACTTCTCCCTGAACTTTCCTCTAGCAGTTGTCACTGCTTGTTTATCTGTGTTCCCTGCCGTACTGTCTGCCTCGCAGGACCCTACCTACCACGTTTTAGCTGAAATTGAAATGCATAGTGTCTGACCCAAAGTATACACATACGTAGATATATTTTTGATCAAATGTATTAATGTTGATCACAAATTTAGAGAAACTGAACAAGACATTTTTACCTGAATATTCATACTCAGTATTTGTCTTTGACAGATTCTATATTTTGTTGTTTTTTTTCCCCCAAGCTTAATATTTGACCTTTTAAAAACAATTCTGTTCTGCTGAAGTCTGGAAAAGGAAGCTGACGAGAACTACTAAAAGCTGTGCAGATTTTTCTTATAGGATACCAGTCTTGCTACTGTGCTGTGGGGAGAGCTAGTTTGGAGGTAAATGTGGACATGGCTCTGTGCAAATTATCTATTTTTTTTTCTTTTTTTTTTTAATTTTTTGACAGGCAGAGTGGACAGTGAGAGAGAGGGACAGAGAGAAAGGTCTTCCTTTGCCGTTGGTTCACCCTCCAATGGCCGGCGCGGCCGGCGCACCGTAATGATCCGATGGCAGGAGCCAGGTACTTCTCCTGGTCTCCCATGGGGTGCAGGGCCCAAGCACTTGGGCCATCCTCCACTGCCCTCCCTGGCCACAGCAGAGAGCTGGCCTGGAAGAGGGGCAACCAGGACAGAATCCGGCGCCCCGACCGGGACTAGAACCTGGTGTGCCGGCGCCACAAGGCGG